>NC_086171.1:136742012-137042012 GCF_023053635.1 Elgaria multicarinata webbii
CTCCAAACCAGGTTGTGCTCTCTTTTAAAATACATTTAAATGAATGTGGTGAAAATGAATGCACATGAACTCAAACTCCATGATATATCTCTATTTCTATTCATCTATCCATCTCTATTCTACTCCTATGGGCTCTCTATGGCATTGGGAATGCTGGAAAAAATAGGGTGCTTTCTTCTTCAGACATTCATGAGTAGAGGGCAACAAGCATGATGAGGCAGAGGAATGAGACTGGAAGGCTCCATCCCCTTGCATGTTGATTTCAACATCTATCTATCTATCTATCTATCTATCTATCTATCTATCTATCTATCCTCTGTCTTGAACCCATCTGTATGAAAGTAGTGATTGGTTGTCGAGGAGAGCCAGTGTGGTGTAGTGGCTAAGATGTTGGACTGGGAGTTGGAAGAAGGTAGAATGAGCCAGTTCTAGTCTGGGTTCTAGTCCCCACTTGGCCATGAAAACCCACTGGGTGACTTTATTTATTTATTTATAAATAAATGGTCAGTCAGCCCAGCCCACCTCACAGGGCTGTTGTTTTGAGGATAAAATGGAGATGAGGAGGATTATGTACGCCACCTTGGGTTCCTTAGAGGAAAAAAGGCAGGATATACTACTACTACTACTACTACTACTACTATCTAGAACAGTTAAAGCTTTGAGTTCGCCTATACCATTTAGGGAGTAAAGGTGCCAAGTCGTAAACCAAGCAATAAAAATAAATGTTTCTTTCCCTGCAGTGGGATTCTTGCTCATTCTCTTTTGGCTTCAACAGGATTTTTGTACTCTCGGTGCCATGCCCTCTCTGGAGGAATCCTCCTCAGATGACGATCTGAAGCCAAAAAATCTGGGCGGGAGGGGGGAAGAAGATGCTTCAGAGGATACTGGGGCTGATCAAGAAGGCCCTGGGATCTCAGGAGAAAGGACTTCAGATTTCCCCCCCTTGAACTTGCCTCATGATTGAATTTCTGTGCTACTGACTTTGGACCTGGTTGGCTCTGCTCCTGGACAGTGATTTGACCTCTCCCATCTATCTTGACCACTCCTGCCTTAGCTTGACCCCATGTATCTTAGTGCTTGTCTGTGTTTTGGCCTCTACCTTGCTTTGTGGCTAATCTCTTCAATGAGCCTGCTGCAGCCAATGCAGAACATTCCGGATTCAGCTGCTCTCCTACTTAGTACCATCTGACTGGCTCATTCTACCTTCTTCATATTAGGCAAGTGAGGCAGCTGTCTCAAGATGGTGGATGCTTTGAGGTGAGGAAAAGGGATGACATTTTTTAGGTCAGAACTGCACGTGCTTTCTCAGCTTGCCTCCTGGCCTTGGGTGTGGTAGAAAATGCAATCCCATTGCCATTGATTACCTGAGAACCAACTACAGATCCAGTTGTCTTGGTGCCATCTTGTCCTTTGCCCCAGGTGCCAAAATGTCTTGGACCAGCCCTGCTTCTTCATCTCCGTCACTGTAAATATAATTCAATTCATTGCAATATGAGAAGCAAATCAGTAGTTTCGGATCATTTAAAAAACCCTCCCTCTTAAATACTACTCAATTTTCATAAACAAACAATATAAACATGAAGTGTGGCAGGAATACGCAGGTACAATTTGAAACCGAAATGCATAGAAAAAAGGAGCAATTTGTATCTTCACATTATTAACATTAGTAAGTACAAAAGCAGCATGGCCAAATCTGAACATCTTATTGAAAACATATTTTATGAAACATATTTTCACATGGGCTGGCATGCATATCCAATATCTGAAATATGACCACACTGCCAGAGCAGAAATGTTGAAATTGCTTATTGTTCTCCTTGTAAATATGCATTGTGTCTCCTCAGCTCTGAATGAATCCATTATAACATTGCCAGGCAGAATTATCTTTTTAAATCAGACTTAGGCAAACATTCAAAATAATATATATGTTAATAGTAATTATTGACAAGGGGCATGTCTAGATAGGGCAATATCCCGGGGATCATCACAGGATCGTCCCTGTGCATCCACATGATGCACAGGGCGTCCCGTGACCAGGGAGGGATGATCCCTCCCTTGCCCTGGGATATCACCCTACCCTTTAATTCTGATATTTCTCACAGTCTTGGGATGATCCCGAGACTGCGGGATGTGTGGCCTGCCATTGTGGGTTTGTCCTGGCTCCTCATGAGTAACTGCAAGGAGCCGGGCCCTGGGCACAGGGCACAGAGCTCCTGAGCTCCGTGCCCATTGGGGGTGGGGTGAAGGAGCGGGGACTTTTGTGAAGGAGCGCTCGAGGGCTCATATTGAGTTAAAAGAAATCCAAAATGCCGGGCGCAATGTCCTCTTCCTCCTGGGACATCACACGCCATGTGTAGACAAGGGGGGTGATCTCGCAATCATAAAATCACAAGACCATCCCTCTCCACCCCCCTCGTCTAGCCATGCCCTAGGTGTCATTAACTTTTGCTTCTCCACTATGTCCTCAATAGTCTTTTTTAAAACAACAACAACAACACATTATATACAGATTCCCCCACCCCACCCCAGCTGTCAGTACTACTCCAGTCATGGTACAGGACCTCTTTTACAGTTATAATATGATGAACAGAACTTTCCTCTTTCTATTGAGTGACATGCAGTTTCATTTGGCACCACACACTTTATTAGTTTTAGAACTTGGTAAATTGTGTCAATACTCTAAAAAAAAAAGCAGCTGGTGTGTGTGTGTGTGTACGTGTACACACACACACACAAACACACACACTAACAATGCTTTGCTCAGATGTCACCTTACCAGTCATATATCTTATTCCCAAATTGATAAGATGATAAAACCAATTTCAGTTCTGCCATGTTGCATCCAGGCAAATTATAATACCTAGTTCCAACTTTAAATATGCTTAATTTTTAATGGAATTGTCGCTACGTGATCCTTAGCTTTGGATCGCAGCACTGAAACAGGATGTACAATGGATACATCTGCACAGACTTTAACTACATATGACATAACCTCTCTTAGCAGGATCTCAATGAGGTGTGCATTGAATTGCACTGGATCTCACTCTTTCTCTCCCTCCCTCCCTCTCTCTCTCCCTTTTAAGGGGAAAAGAAGATGCTAAAAATATAATACTCAAAGTTTGCATTAAAAAATTCCAACAACTTCTACATAATTTAGCTTCTAGCTTTGTTCAGCGGTAAATAATAGATGATCCAGAAATCAGAGTTTTAGTTGGCTCCGTCTCAAATGTCAAAAGGAGTAAAAGGTGGTCCACAACTTGGTCAACAAGGAAAACTGCCACAACTATGTATGACATAGCTTTAAGATGGCACTAGTAATGGGAGAGAAATGGGTTTGGTTCAGGTTTTAATATGAACCGACCTAAGGATGTTTTAACGATGTTTTAATTAGGGATGTGCTCCGCTTCTAATCGGACTGGCGAATTAGAAGCGGAGCGGGGGGCTTCGCCTGCCCTTAAGGCGGAGGCGAAGAGGATTGGGGGGCCGGCGGAGCGTGGCGAAGAGGATCGAGGTGAAGGCGGATCCTTCGCCTCGATCCAGAGCTCCGCCGGAAAGGTAAGTGGGGTTTACCGGGCCCTGCCGCTGTCGCTGTCGCACTTGCGGCCCAGACTTCCTGGTTGAACCGCGGGCTCAATTGAAGACGCCGACGGACCGCGGATGGAGGCAGGTAAGGCCCCCCTCCCCCTTGGTCCCTTACCGGGCTCTGCCGCCATCGCCACACGGGCGGTGACGGCGGCAGGGCCCGGTAAACCCCCCCCTCCTCTCCCGGCCTTACCTGGTGCCACTCCCCTCCACTGCAAAGACGAGCGAAGACGAGCGGAGTATGGGCGGAGCGGCGCGGAGCGGACCGATCCGAAATTTTCGGATCGGCCCGCAGGGCGGAGCGGGGGGTCCGTGCACACCCCTAGTTTTAATCATATATGGTATCTTTTAATCAGTTTTTAATGTGTATTTTGTATCATGTTTTTATACTTGTTTTATACTTTGAATGGTTTTAGTTTTTGTGAACTGCCCAGGAAGCTTCGGCTATTGGGCGATATAAAAATGCAATAAATAATAATAATAATAATAATAATAATAATAATATACAGTTCCTAAATGAATATGTGAGCCATAACGCTAATATCTTTCAGTTTTTGAACATTTCAGAGTTTTGTGCTGAAGTTCTCCCATCACATATATTATCTTAATTGTTCTTACAAAGGCCTTTTAGAGTGGGCAAGGGTTATTATCACAAATGGGGCTGAGGCTGCAATATATTAGTTCTAGTATGGCTTTCCTCAATCTGGTGCCCTCAAGTTATGTTGGGCTAAAATGCCCATTATCCCCTATATGATGTAGTCTGTGGCCCTATCTCGCAATATCCTGAATGCGAGATCCTCCTCTTAGTCCACATCCGGGCGTAACATCCCGGGAGGAAGGAGGGTGTTGTGCCTGCCATTTTCTTTTAAAGGAGATGAGCGCACATGTGCTCCAACTAAACATAAGGGTGTTTAAAAAAAAAAAAAGCCTTGACCCCACTCCCCACCCCCACCCCAGATTCCTCACAACCCGGCTCCTTCCCTCTACTGATCCCCACTACTCATGGGGAGGAGGGAAGAAGCCAGGATGGGCGGCCACACCTCCCACAGTCTCGGGATGATCCTGAGACCACGGGGAAAAATAAAGTTTTCCCAGGGAGTACTTATCCCTGGGAAAACCCATTCTTATCCCTCCTTCCTCCCGGAAGTCCCTGCACATCATTTGAATGCAAAGGGACTCGGCTGTGTCCAGCCTGGATTTTCGGGCTGGTGTAGAAGTGGCCTAAGACATGTGGAGGGCATCCAATTGAAGAAGGTTGATCTAGCGAGTCAGGGAAAGAGAAGGTTTGAATCAAAGACTTCCAGATTGAAAGATCAACATTTGGAGCCCTGAGCACATGGCACTCTGGGGTTATCACTATTTGGAGAGAAGGGAGAGGGGCAATGGCATGGCTCCATGGGAAGTCATCCATGCATTGGCGGAGGGAGGGGCTCTTCTGCAAGGAGCCCAAAGATGTCCAAGCTGTATGCATGGAATCTATGTGTGTCCAATCTGTGGAAAAATGCAGAATGCAGATTTCACAGCTTAGGCCTACCTACATGTATGGTCATAGGTTTTGTGTAGAAGAGCCCATCAGTGCACAGATGTTGGAGGACACAACCATCAGCCGTGATCATGTTCCCAATCCATGTGTCAATATCTCCAGAAATAATATCTGCATGGAGATAGCTATGGGGCTTTTTGTTAATAATTTTATTCTTGCATCCTGAGAACTTGCTTCTCTTCTGGTGTACCTACTTCGGATGCTCATAATTAAAAGGTCTTAACTTGGCACTGAAAAACTACAATGTAGACATCCAGCAAGCCTCTTTGGGGAAGGCATTACACAGATGGGGTGCAACCACTGCATAAGCCTTCTGTTTAGAAGCCACATGTTGAATTTCTCGGCTTCTTTGCAGCTGCTAAAGACAGAGCAGTGGTTCCCAAACTTTTTTAGGTCACCGCCCCCTTGGTTCCACAAACTCATGCTGAGTGCCCCCTACCATACACTATAAAAATCATTATTCAGAATAGCGGTTTTCAACAACCCACTAAGGAAGATAATAACAATAAAATTCAAAACAGTAAAAATTAATTGAATATTTATTCAAAATCCAATTACATTTTTTTTAGTTTATTCAATTAAACATAATTGATGTACTTGATCAAGTGATATCATATTTTCAAAGTCTGATAGTCATTTAGCAAGAATATTAGATATCACAGGGCCTTAGCTGATGAGTGTAGTATATTTGTGTAGGGTCATGCCGGGAGAGGTGCTCCATCAGCCCGAGTTGTCCAGAGCCGTGCTGCCAACAAGACCTTCCTCAATCCACACATGTGTTAATTCCATTTAAGAAGAGTCCTTTTAACGGTGAATTGAAATGTTTCAAAAGCACCAAAACGCTAATAGACATACCCTGCTTGGTGTGCCCCACCAAGCCGGTTGCAAACAGAGGCATTCGCTCTCTTTTCCCTCCCTCCCTCGGCAAGCCTGTGGTGGGTGCTTCCCATTTAAAGGGGCAGCGTTCCTCTGGATCCTGCTGGTCTGGGTGGCCAGGCTGAGCAACTGAGCTGAGGAGCTGAGAATGGAAAAGGGACTGTACTGCACACAGCCCCTTTAAATGGGAAGCACCCACCACAGGCTTGCTGAGGGAGGGAGGGAAAAGAGAGCGAATGCCTCTGTTTTGCAGCCGGCGTGGCAGGGCACACCAAGCAGGATATGTCTCTTCATTAGCGTTTTGGTGTTTTTGAAACATTTCAATTCACAGTTAAAAGGACTCTTCTTAAACGGTGTTAATACATGTGTGGATTCTTCCCCTATATGGCTTGGGACCAAACTATCTTCTCCCACAAAAACGTCCCTGGGTTTTAAGATGTTCTGGAGAGGCACTTCTCGGAAAAGACCACCTCGAGCGCCCCTACCGCCCCTTTGCCTCTTAGCACCGCCCTGCTGCCCCCTTGCCTCTTAACTCCCCCTATGCAATCCCACCCACCCCAAGGGGGCAGTACCGCCCACTTTGGGAACCACTGACATAGAGGCTCAATTAGGAAAAGGGTGCAGTTTATAAATTAGTCATAACTTATTAGTGTGTGCCAAGAACACAGTGCCAGAATGCTTAAAACCATTGGGTCTTTAGCATCAAATAAAAACATATCCAATGGTCTGAGCATGTTGGGGCTAGATTTACAGACACTACTCTGAAAATATCTCAAAACAGCTCAGCCAGTGCTGGGTCACCTATCTGTATCCATCTCTGCTGTGCTGACTTTATTGTGTAGTCAAGAAATGTGTGATAAAGAAAAACAGGCAAAGCATCTGTTTATGAGCATAGCAGTATGGCTGGCAAACTCCAGAGGGCCCCAGGCTTCATTTTTCACTTATCATCCATAAACTGCTAGTGAGAGGTATTGAGATCTGATTTCCCTGCTTCTGTTTTGAAAGTAATTGAAAACTCTCTTATTTTTGTTTCTCAAATGGTCCCAAAAATGTAAATTTGACTCGAAAACAGTTGGATCGCCCACTGCTATAGCATGGATCAAGCACAGAGATTACACTTGCAAATGCAGAGTGACAGACATTCAAGGGAGAGCTTCCTCCAGGATGAAATGACTGCATAAATACAGATGCCCAAATTCGCTTTTCTGAAGTTAAAATGCTTGCCAACACTCATATACATGCAGCCATGCATAATCTTAGGATCTCAGCTGGTAGAAATGTGATAAGATCTTCTGAAGTCTGATAGTAAGCATTTGAGATATAGCAAAAGAAACATAAATCTGGAGGCAAATAAATAAATAAATCCAGAGTTAACGCTTTAGCAAAACCATGAGCTTCTTAAATTCCTCTCATAATAATAGCTCAGGTGGTCAATTGTAAGTAGCAGTGAACTTGATAGTTTCAATACATGCAACATGTGGTAAGAGTAAAATGACTCCATATACTTTGACTACCAGGTGTTATGGCAATAAAAAGGCACAGTCAATGAGCTAGGATGAAAATTCTGACCATGTGTAATGAACAATACTGAATGTGATTTTTGTGTGAACACAATGTATACATCTTACGCAGTCGAAACCATGCCATGTAGCAAAGTGAAGCAACCTCCTGCCCCAATAAAAATAGGGAGGGCACAAGGCCCAGAGTGCTTTGCATAATCACACACACCACTGATACAATGTTCCCTGTGATCAGGCATGATGTCTCATCCAGCCCAATGCTGTGTTTGGGCACGAGATACTGTCAAACATGGCAACCTCCCCACAATGCCAATAACAGATAATATCTGTAGAAATGATTAAGGAACTGATATTTTAGATACAACAGAAAATAGAACAGTCCCCTAACAATTGGGGTTTAAGCAGCCTTTACAGAAAACTTGGTTAATAAATTTTTAGGGAGGAAAACAAGACAAAAGAAAGAAAAAGAAAGAAAAGGAAAAAGAAACAAACTAATAAACTAATAAGTGTGCTGTGTGGTCTTCCTTTGTTGTTATAATGTCCAAATGCTCAGAGCGGAAGCGGACATGTATTGTTGTAAGTCAGGTTGTGATGAATGTTGAATGCAGTTTTCCCATTTGTACGAAAAGAATATCATGTTGTGAATGGAAACATGAGCAAGGCCAGCTGATCTTCAGAGTAGAGTTTGGAGGATCTTGGCAAGCTTGAGCGTAGTGATGTCTCCCATCCCTACCACTGGGAAGCCCACAAGTAAGAGACGAGGACAATAGCAGCCTTCTGGTGGTTGGGGGTGGGCCAAAGCTAGTTGCTTGGTGCAGACACTTCCTTATGCCATGGAATGTGTCAGGTCCATGGGAACATGCACTCTACATCTGCTCAGGCACTTTCATCTACTCGTACATCTTATGGCTGAATCTTGGCACTATAGGCATGCGCAAGGGGTGTGCCCAGGCACACCCTAATGTCTTGAGTAATAAGCGGCAAATTAAGGGGGGGCATTGAGTAGGGATCCAGAGGGGGATCCAGACGCAGTGGGAATGGTTCTCTGGCTGCTCTCTGGCAGCTCTGCCACTGCACTGAAGAACTGCTGGCCCTGAGAGAGCACCGTTGCTCCCAGCGGCAGGAGTGAAAATGAATCTATCTGCCGGGAGCTGCATTCCCTCAGCCACTAGGCCTCTGCTACAGCTTTTGGTACTTATGACTGAGTATTCAATACATGTTCACCTTTTAAAAAGAAATAATTCCCAGGGTGCACACCCTAATGAAATGTGCTGTTCATGCCTATGCTTGGTACTGAAATCAGATGCTAGGGTTGAGGTGAGGGACATTGCAGAAATCCAAAATGGATTCAAATGATTTCAGATTTCTATGAATCTGTTGCTCATATTCTTCAATGGAGCAGCATCTTCTGAGTTGTGCAGACCCTGCTGATTTGTAACCTTTTTTTTTTTTAAAAAAAAAAAAACTTTCTGGAACTGTATGCAAATCTAACCGGGCAAAAGTATGAAAGTTACTAGCAAATCTGCTAGTATCTATGCCATTACAACTACAACAACAACAACAACAACAACAACAGCACAACGTTTTATACATCTCTGATCTCTCTTCAGCTCTTTTTGTGTGTGCTCTGTTCATTGATTGTATGCTGAGCTGAGGAAAATATCCAAAAGTTAAATAAATTGCAGTTGCCTTTTTTGTGTACATTTCCAAAGGAAGGAAGTAAAATCAAATTCTGTCAATGGGCCAATGCTGAAATGAAAGATACATGATAATCTGCGAAACACATCCGGAATGCATTAAAAAAAATCCGTACCTTCCTAGTTGACGTATCTGCCACCAATTAATCCTTGTTGCCAATTTGTTACTGACCACCTCCAGCCGTACCAGTATCGGTCAGATAACTCATACTTCACATCCTTCGGATGTTCTGACCCTACCATGCTTCTGATAGCAGCACACCGCCATCCCTGAAACCATGTCAAACCATTTAAAAGCTAAGAAACTGCAAGTTTCGTGAATGCTGGATTTTCACAGCACACAGTTAACGGAGATATTTCTGTAACCGATAAGGTGGGAAAATTCACAGTCTGAAATGGTCTGCAAGTTCACACTTCCACATGTGTCACAGTCTGGTGACTGTTAAAGTACTCTGGGCAATAATGTAAAACATCTAGGTTAGGGCAGGGAAAGTTGTGAATATTTTTAGGTGGACGTTGCTGTTTTGTTATGTCCAGGAAGATTGTAAGCAAAGTCAGTATGAAAGGCAAAAGTGACTTTGAGATTTGCTAGACCCAGCCCACTTCAGCTGGCAATCTTTCCTGGTGACTGCAATACAAACACCTTTGCCGTTGTATCCCACTAAACTAGAATTGCTTAGATCGATGTAGGTTTTCAGATTTCATTTATGTCCTGTCTCTGCTGAAAAGGGAGCAAAAATCTAGAGAAACAGAGATTTAGTAATCTGCTTTAACTGAAACAAAGACTTAAAAAAACACAGACAAACAAACAAACAAACAACAGAAACAAGATAGATTGTGTGGCTTGATTACCAAATGAAATTTAAATGGATTCAATTTGATTGAGATTCTGAGAAATGAACTAAACTGTATGATGTGTCTTTTTGTGGGGTTTTAAATTATGGACTAGAAGTATTTTGCGCATTAAACTAGTTAGTTATAAATCTATTGTTCTCTGTAGTCATTTGTTTAATACCTTATGGAAACCTTCCCCAACGTGGGGCTAATCTACACCAAGCAGGATATTGCATTATGGAAGTGGTATGAAAGCAGTATATAAGAGGCAGAAGCCACACTACTGCTTTATAGCAGTACATGGATCTTAGCAGTGCCTTTGAAATACAAGGGTCATAAGTTATTAATGGGATGTTTAGAATAGCCATATTGAAATCAATGGGATTTACATTAGTTATGAGTAATTTAGGTCTCATTGATTTCAGTGGGCCTACTCTAAGCATGACAGAGGCCATGGCTAGATCAGGCCTATATCCCGGGATTGTGCTGGGATCATCCCTGTTCATCCAAATGACACACAGGGGATCCTGGGAGCAGGCAGGGACGACCCCTCCATTTGCTTGGGATAATCCTTAGGTCTAGCTAAGGCCTAAGGCCCTTGCTAGACGTGCCGGCTTATGCCGGCAGGGAGGCGGGGCCAAGGCGCGCTAACGTTAGTGCGCCTCGTCCAGGCTTCCAGACGTCAGACGCGCAGGGACGTCGGGTCCCTGCAGCGTCCGCCTTTTTTTTTAAAAAAAGGGGCCGCGTGCACCCCGAAGCCAGAGAAGGTAAGTGGGGTTTTTTTTAATGGGGGGAAGGATGGCAAGGGGGGAGGGCGGGTGACAGAGGGACCACCGCACGCCGCCGCCGCCCGAGCAAGCAGGCGAGCGGCGCTTGCCCGGGCAATGCCTGGCATGGGGCAGCATTGCCCGGGCAAGCGCCACTCGCCTGCTTGCTCAGGCGGCGGCAGCACGCGGCGCTCCCTCTGTCACCCGCCCTCCCCCCTTGCCACCCCCTGCCATCCTTCCCCCTCCCCTCTCTTTCCCCCCCCCACGGGCCGATGGGCACAGAGCTCGTATGAGCGCTGTGCCAGGTCCGCGGCTTTTCGCGGCTACTCGTGAGTAAGCGAGTAGCCGCAGAAAGCCACGGAAGTCACTAGACTTCCCCCAGCCCCGGCGTGAGGCCGGAGCTGGGGAAAAGGCGCGCCATAAGCGAATTTGCTTATGGCGCGTTAGACCAGGCCTCAGCGCAGCCTGCCGCCGGATTCCCCTGTGCGTCATGTGGACGCACAGCAGGGAAACTGGCCCACAAAGTGCGCTAAGGCCTCATCTAGGAAGGCCCTAAGTCTGGATCTCAGATGTTTTGACTTGAACTCCCCCCAGCCTTAGCCAGCATTCCCAATGGTAATTAATTCAGGAATTGTAGTCCAAAACATTTGGAGGATGCTGGGTGGCAGGAGGCTGCTTTTGAGCTTATGTTAGAGACTTTTAATTTTTTATTAAAATTCATCAAGGAAAAGGTCTATTTTATCATCATCATCATCATCATTTATTTATTTAAGGATTTTTATGCCGCCATTCAGCCAAAAAAGGCTCTCATGGCGGCTTACAAAAGTATTTCTTGACAGTCCCTGCCCACAGGCTTACAATCTAAAAGACATGACACAAAAGGAAAGGGGATTGGGAGGGAGGAGGAGGAGGAGGAGGAGGAGGGGGAAAAGGAAAGCAAATTCAGGCACTACAATCTTAGTTGCAAAGTTCAGCAGTTACAGTTGACAGCAGGAGGGAGGGGGCTCTCAGCTGGAGCTGGACCCAGGCACGGTGGAGAGGTGCCTGGCTGCTGCTTCCTCCCTCACTGGTGGCCTCTGCAGAGATAGTTGGTAGTAGGAGGGAGGGGGCTCTCAGCTGGAGCTGGACCCAGGCACGGTGGAGAAGGGGTGAATCATCATCCTATTTGTATGCTCAAAGCAGCTTACAGCAAAACCAGAATATACATAATACAGCAACATTTCCAGATCTTTAACAGTCACAAGTTATAATAAAATGTGTTCATAAAAATAGGCTAAACCTCTCATAACAAATATACGCCAAGATTAAATGCTCTACAATACTTCATTGTAAGGCCTAACAAAAGAGAAACATAAAACAAAACTGTAAATAGGAACAAAAATAATACATCTCATTTAAAGCTAACTATTTCCCCAGGGCCCAGCCGTAAAACCTGAAGGAAACTTGCAACACTCATAGCTCACAGTGTCCGGTTACTTATGAAAACCTGAGATACAACTGGGTGGGATCTACGCTAATAACTTAAAATGTTAAGGAAGGGTTGTGATAACTTATTGGGTCACATGACGCTATGGTTCTTATGTTTTATCATTGTTGTATTTTCCTTCCTTCTTTCGTTGTATTTTTCTGTTGTGACGTTTATAGCATTGCAAGTGTTTGTATGTGCCCCCTTATGTCGTAATAGTTATATCTCATTGACTTTTGAATTGTCGATTGTCAGCCAATCGCTTTCCTGGGGGCGTGGGTACTTCCTTTCAACGCCTAAAACTAGTGCACTATAAGCTCCAAAGGACTTGAGGGAGGAAATTTAAAAAATCATAACAAATCAACGGATGACCCAATCTGATTAAAATTTGGTATGCTGAAAGCCCTCCTTAATAACTATTACTGTGCCAAGTTCGAAGTCTTTACCTTTAAAACTGACACAGACATAAGCATTTGTTTAATTTCCATTACAAAAATCTTTAAAAATCAATTGGAGGGGGGGAGGCAAAGCCAGGAGATCAGGAAGTGGACAGAGCCAAGAGACCAATGACAAAGAGGAAGTACAAGCTACAATGATAAAACAAACAGTGTGTCCTGCTCTAATCAATGAATACTGGGAAAGCAAAAGGTTAGTAACACGATGTTACTGGAGTGTACCCCGTGACGTTTAAAAATGATGCAAATTAAAACGTTTCCAGTGGTAGGAAAAATTGTAAGAAGCACTAGTGTAGATCTGCCCCTGGATACAGAACTGGATGAAAGTTTTTTTTGGAAGCCATAAGCAACAGACTCCTGGTGTGCCCTCCATGCTGGTGGGATCCTTGTACTGGGCCCATTTCCTATGCCTTTAACTGGGCATAAGAGACCTAGCAATTTGAGGGCTCACCTAAATCACATCAAAGATCATATCAGCCCACTGCTGTTTTTGACCTGTTTTGCAGCTTGTTTGAACAGGAAAACTTAGCAGTGCAAATGGGAAAAGTTTACTTTTCTATGTGTATATTTCAAAAGTATGCAGTTCCTCACATTGAAAATATGCAGTTTTCCAAAAAAGAAAGAAAGTGCATTTCAAAGTGTGTGTGTTTTAAATACACATTTTTGCAATCGCAAATTCAGGTAGTTGCGAACATTTCTCACAAAACCACTCTTGTTCACACTTGCATTCAGGATTGCAAAGCGGACATGTTTGCATGATTCACGAACAGAAATAAAATCCATGTATATTTACCATTAATGTCAGCTTGATTTGATGTTCTGTGCAGGACCTGCTGATTTTTGCAGGTGAAGCTGCTAGTAAGGCATAGGAACAAGATGCCCAGGATTCCCCCCCCCCCCCATGCTCCAGTGACATGTGCCTGTACAAATAAAAATGTATACCACATTGCCCATATATATACAGTCTATCTGTACACTCTGGGGAAAATCTGTTTTATGACATGATTTATGAGGATTAGTTATGCTGTATTTTTCAGTAAAAATAAAATAGTCATAAAAGGAAACCACAAATTGCCAAGCTATCATGCAGTGATCACATGACTAGAATGTACTGCTGGAGAAAAAGGTATTGTTTAAAGGAATTTCAAAGTACAATGCCTCATTATCTGAAATAGTCATCTTCAGAGAAATAAAAATGGGAATGGATTAATGGTTTCAGAAGTTGAGAATTCCAGCTTCCTTCAACGAAGAACAAAGACGGCTGTCTTCAAATGTTCCTGTTTTCTACAAAGGAATAAAATTTTGCCTCTGTCATCACTTCAAGAAAGAACTTCTCTCTTTCTCTCTCTCTCTCTTCCCCTCTCTCTCAATGATTTCTTTGCCAGAGCCAAAAGAATTGAAATCTAGCAAGTAGGAGGAAAGGGTGAAAAGGGGAGGGGGAGGGGAGAGAATCATGTTTTAGGAAAATAAAGGTGCTGTTTCCCTGAGGTAGGCAGGACCTATTTCAAACAAAGCAAAAGAAGTAGAAACTGCATATGTTTCAAATTAATAAAAAGTTATTAGCCAAAAAGGAAGAGGTGAATAAGATACATATTTTATGACAATGATTTAGTATCATTTTCAAAGGAGACATCACTGAGATGTACAACACACCTGTCAGAGCCTATTGAAAGAAATAATGGTTTAACTTTTCTTTGTCTTTTTAAAAAATGTTAAATAATTGATAGTTGGGGACAATAGAAATATTCACACACACACACATATATATATATATATATATATATATATATATATATAGACAATGTTTTTATTCTCTGAAGCATAGCATCATGTGATTAATTTCGATGGCTTGCTTGCACCACTGCAAAGATTACACATTCTAGCAATGTAATGAAAGCCATGAGTGCCCCAAGGTTCCTCAAAGTTGAGGCTGGCCCACGCCTCTGATGGTGTTAGCGCATTCATGCCTATCATGAAAAGTGTGAATGTACAAAACTTTCGCAAGCTGAATGGCTACTAACATGAGTGCCCCCTAAATTATCCTGAATTAGCATTTCTACGGAGCATTTAGGTATTTGCAGGAAAAGGCCATGTGCCTGCAGAATTCTCTGCATATACACTTACCGAATGGCAAGATTAGAATATATTACTTACATGGAGACAGATAAACATGTATGAAAAATCCCTGTGCTTTGCATGATTTGTGAATGGCACACACACACACACGCACACACACACACACTTAAATTACCCATTTTTTGGCAAAATATATGGAAACAGGATCTTGATCCTTATCCCATCATGGTATCTACAGCAGAATATAATACTAAAAGCACTAAAACATTTCTTGGAGAATAAAAAGGTCTTCACTTGACACCCAAAAGACCATAATGTAGGTGCCAGGTGAGCTTCTCCTGGGTGCCACCACAGAAAAGGCCCTATCTTTTGTAGTCATTCACTATATTAGGTAGGGCATCTGTAGGAGAGCCTCAGATGAAGATCTTAATGTTCATGTCGATAAGTATAAGAGAAGATGTTCCTTCAAGTCACATAGCCCCAAGCCATTAAAGGCTTTAACAGTTTAAATCAGCACTTTGAATGGGGGACAAATTATGTTAGGTGTTTGACTGCACTGTATGCTTATGGATTCAGCAGCAGTACATACATTTGTCTGAGTTTGGATTTTTATGTATCTGCCCCATGGATTCTGCAGTGGACCGTCCCCCCCGCCCCCCGTTGGGCAGATTCTGCAGACTTGTGGACTGTTTTTCTAACCTTCAGAAATTTTGCACAAATTCCATCATAGAAAAATATGCCAAAAAGAAAATAAAAAAGAAAATAGCCAAAATAAGTATTTCCTACGTAGGATAAAGCATGAAGATGCACATTTGGGGTGGAATTTGCACATTTGGGGGAATTTGTGCATTTTTGCACATGCAAATTTGCACAAATCCGGAAACAAATCTATCTGCAAAATACTGATGGAATGGATTTTGAACAATCAGTATATCCTTATATTTCCATGCCTGCAGATACAATGTCAACAATGGGTCATTCAAAGGCACATAATAGAGTTCTAAGATGCTAAATTTGAATTTCCCTTAGGGTTAAACCATCTCTGTCATGTCTTCATGTTTATTTTACATACAGTAAATATATCCCAAACCTTGAAATGCAACCATGTGAAATTATTATATTCAAAACAAATAGTACTATCCTTTTGAATATTCCTCTGCATTGAGGCAGGTGTATGAATGTGCCCACATGGAGGAGATTACAGCAGCTTTTCACCTTATGGTGGCATTTCCCTGTAAGAAAATATTTTGTAAATCCACCAAATGTACCTGCAGCAAGTGGGGAGGGGCATATATACCTACTTTAAAGAATTGCTCAGTAATGTGGACTAAAACCAGCCTCAATTGAAGTGTGAACTCAGCTACTCAGGGTTAATTGTTTTCTAATTCTTAACAATTTACCAGTGTTACACATTGTTAATGAGGTATAAACAAGGTGTGATTAGATGTACCAACTAGGTACAGCAAATGTAAATTTTATCTGCTGCTACAGTTATACAATTTTAACAAGGAAGGATGCTAATTGAGATGGCAACAAGGTGTAAGAGAATTAAGAAGCTGAACATTTGTGAGAAACAGCAAATCCACCCAACAGAGAAAACTATCATATTAAAACATTACTGGCACAAAATAAATGCAATATAAGAAATGCAAAATGAAATTCTACAGTAAACATAAATTAAAATGTAACTGTAGAATTATGAGAAAACAATACAATTGATGATGGGCAAACTCCTTTCAGCTCAATTAGGAAAGCAGCTTGGTTTCCTGCTGAGAATTTGGGAAAAGATTTTCTGTATTTTCTAGAATTGTCTCCCAGCTACCAAAATTGGTGGATGATGGTGTTATATATAAGGCATTGTCCCCTGAGAATTGTAATTTGGTTTCACCCGTCCTTCACTCAAATCACAGTAGAACCATGGCAGAGAACCATTTGGAAGTTCAACATCCAAACAAAAACATTGGGAACAAGACAAGTTTTAGCTCTGGATGAGGGATAGAAACCACTTCCAAGTGGTCACATTTTTATGCTCTTAGCCATGTGAAAAGTGTACATTTGGGCAGTGGTGGTAGACAACTTATTCCCCCACTGGGGCCTTAGCTAGACCTAAGGTTTATCCTGGGATTATCCCAGAGTTGTCCCTGCCTGCTCCCGGGATATCCTGTGTGTCATTTACATGAACAGGGATGACCCTGGGATGATCCCGGGATAAACCTTAGGTCTAGCTAAGGCCTGAGTGTTTTTGTTTTATGTCAATGCCATATTTCTCCCTCCTGGAGAAATTTGGGGGATGTGATGAAATGGTCCCACCAAATCCTCTGCCCGCAAATAGGGTCAAGAATTTTGGGAAGTCATTTGCACACAGATATACTACAAGGCCACTGGTTTATTCATCTGTTTAGGTGAAGACCTAAACAGATGAATTAACCTAAGAGCAACTGGCCTTAGGTGCTACAGCCAATACTAAGCAATTACATTAATTATGCAAAATCATAGTCCTCAGATCACTGATTCTTTGTTCCTTAGAATTCCTCAATAGCAGCTAGTTGGACAATTGGGATCTAAAATAGTAAGTGGCAGACTAACACACACTCACACAAACTTTTCAAACAAAGTCAGCATCTAACATAATACCTGCTGTGGTCATGGCAATCAGATTCCAGAGCTTTTGAAATGTTGTTTATTAGGAGTGCCAAGAATGAGGTGGGCTGATATGAAATGCGAGGTCCTTCCAAATACAATGCCAACAAGTGTGTCATCAATCTGATACTGGCTTGGCTACCTAGCTGTCATTGCTTAGATTCTTCCTCTAGGAGCCGCTATGTTAACTCATTAATTTGGACAGCAATACATTCAGAAATGACATTGTCGCTGAATCGTAAAACACTAATTAGCTGTCACTGCCAACAATATTCCAAGAAGTGTCACATTACAGAGGTTGCATGTTATTGGGAACAACAACAAATTTCATTGGTCACAATGGCAGTATGTTGAGAAAGCACAGATTGATGCGTTCATGCCACAAGCCAGCTTCCATTTGCCTTTAACTGGGCTGACAATTGATAGTTCTACTTCATTGGAGGAAGAATATTAACATAGAACCACTGCATTTTGTCTGTCCTTTTTGCTGATTAAACACTACTAGTTGTAGCAACTACCTTTGCCAAATGTGGGGGAAAGGTATGTTTCTGGGGTGTTATGAAAAGACGATACAGATTCCTTGTCTGTTTTACCTGAGGGATAGAACAGGTGTTACTTTAAATGTATGTCTAGCAGGCAGCTACGTCTTTTTTATTTTCTTTTTTACTAATTCTTGGTGCAGGACTTCCAATCCAGACTGAGACCCTAGCATGGGGAATAGGGGAACTTTTAAGATACAGCTTGGTCTCCCTGAGACTACTCTAGAATAAAAATGGGGGAGACATAATTGCTGGAAACATGTTAAGTAATGTCTCCTTTGGCCCTAATACTAGGGCCAAAGGAGACATTGAAATACTAGGCATTTTGATCTGAAGGAAAACATTGTATCATCATATGGTTACTTCTGATGCTAAAATTATTTTCTTAATGATAGTCTAGGCCATAGCTAGACAGGGCTTTATCCCGGGGTGATCCCCGGGATCATCCCTGTGCATTCACATAATGAACAGGGGATCCCGGGATCAGGGAGGGATGATCCCTTCCTTTCCCTGGGGATATGGCCCTACACTTTAGGCCCGCTTTTTCCATGGTCTTGGGCTGATCCCGAGACCGTGGAAAGTTTGCCCCATCATCACGGTTTGTCCTGGCTTCTTGTGGTTACTTGTGAGGAGCTGGGACCTGCACACGGGGTACAGAGCTCCTCAGGTGCTCTGTGCCCATCAGGGGTGGGGTGGGGAAGTGGGGATTTTTTTAAAAAGAAAATACTTACCTTTTGTGCACGAGTGCTCTTGCGCTCTTTCCTCTTTAAAAAAAAATGGCGGGCATGATGTCCACTCCCTCTGAGGTCGTCGCACGTCGCATGTAAACAGAGGGGGAGATTTCCCGATAAAAATATTGTGAGATCTTCACCCCTCCATTGCGCTAGACAGGTAGGTCTAGCTGAGGCCTATGACTACCCTCAAACTTTCTTCCCAGTTGTTATGTTAAACATTTGTAAAACAAAGACCAGAATTGCTTTGTGCATTTAGCATAATCTGTGAAGAAGCCTACAAATAGGGTCTCCAGTCGTGAACAAGCAGGATCCTTGATTGTACACACAGAGCTTACACACTTACACTCTTCACATGTGCGGGCTTCTTCCTCAGGTTATGCTGAACACATGTAGGGGAGGAGCTACAACATGATCCTCCTCTCCCCTCTACATGTATTCAACATGATGGATTGTATCCAATGTTAATCTAACTTAAGTCCTATTGATTTAAATGGGTCTACTCTAAGTAGGACTAACATTGGATACAGCCCAGTGGCCTTATTAAAGCAACACACTAAGCCATGATGATTAAGCATTTTCAGCTAACCATGATGGATTAGTGTATCATGTGAACTGTGTTTTTCCTAACTGCATAACCACAGTTTAACCATGTTCATTAACCACTTGCTGCAGCCCTAACCATGGCTTAGTGTATTGTCTAAACAGGCCCACTGTATCAAAAGTTCTTTTCTTGCCCACTTTTCTGATATTTTGGCAATCTTGCATGGAAAACACAAAACTGCAAAAATGTGGAGGAGATCAGTGTTAAGTAGGGATGTGTGAATTAGCGTAATGCAAGCTTGCTGAAGTTCTCCAGATTCTATCCTGAAGCTTATTCAACACAAATCCATACCAGTTTGCAAGTTTTGTTTTTCTGTTTTCGCATGAGAATCCATGCATATTTCTGTGCATATTTTTTCCAAAAGTACGAATCAATTGTGCATATCTTTGAAGTGTACACATTCTTCTGCCATTTATTAAAGTGTATTTGTGTTTTTCAAAAGTATGTATTTTGGCATGTGCATTTTTTGAAATGTACGGATATGTTGAATGCTTTTTTGGTGGCTCCACAAATCACTTCGCAAGCTTGAAAATGTGTGGACTTCAACCACATATTGTGTCCCAGTCCACGTTTGGTCCGAAAGGTACAAACTGGGTAGGCTGACCATATGAAAAAGAGGACAGGGCTCCTGTATTTTTAAAAGTTGCATAGAAAAGAGAATTTCATCATGTGTCTTTTGTATGCATGTAGCATCTGGTGAAAGTTCCTTCATCACAACAGTTAAAGCTGCAGGAGCCCTGCCCTCTTTTGTATCTGGTCATTCTAGTATAGCTCCTGCAGCTTTAACTATTGTGATAGAGAGGGAATATCAACAGATGCTGCAGGCATAGAAATGACACCTGGTGAAATTCCCCTTTCAATACAACTGTTAAAGATACAGGAGCCCTGTCCTCCTTTTCATATGGTCAGCCTAAACCTGGGTAAATCTTGAAGAAAAATGAACTGAAACAAATTTCTCCTAAAACCTTTGTGTTAAGTCTCTGATCCAGAATTCTATTAACAAAGAGGGGATATCATGCATTTCTCTATGAGCATGGAATTTTCATTATACTTACTGGGAAGTCTTTCAATATGTGCATTCTCTCCCCCCCCCCCCCACCACTAAAATAGAGGTGGAAGCCACAGAAATGCTAGGACTCGTGGACCATATGGCTCATGGTTTCTAATGTTGCTTAAAAAACACCATCACTTTCATTTGCAAGGAAGGAATGCATTTGGATGCAGGATTTTATGCCTGAAAGAAAGCGGATTGTTCTAAATACATGCTTCTATAAATGTATTTTTAAAATATTTCTGTGTGTACCTTTGTGCTGGGAATACTGCACTCATTATCTACTTTTTGCAGCCAGTAACTGCCAATAGTTTTAATAATTGCCTTACCCTGCTTCATGGTAACTAAAGAAAATGAGAAGAAAGAGCCATTACTGTAGGCTTCTGAAAGATTTCATGTGTTTTTAAAACATTCAAATCCCATACCTAATATTATGGGCCCTTTAAAGATAGTGATAGAAAGCAGAAGGCGATTACAGCATAATCTCAGCTGTCTTTACCAATGTTTCAAGCTTTATTCTCCCGATTTAAAATTTCAGTACTTTGATATTCTAAACCTGTAGAATCAGACGAGATGGTTGGAGGAGGATGGTTTTGAGAGAACAGGTAATAATGTCTTTCCCTCTTTTCTTTTTATTTAAATGCCACCTCGCACTTTCTCCTATGTACACATATTTTCTATAGACTTCATATTGCTGAGGCAACGTCAGGAGGGATTTAGGTTTTTGGGTGTTTTCTTGCCTTGCCTTTCTTTTTTTATTGCTATTGAAACAGAGCATTGAATCAGCTCTTTGGCTAATTTATTCGATTTTGGAATGCAGCGACGTTTTTTATAAGGAAAACTTAAAAGAAAATTAAACCCATTAAAACAGACATAAATTTGTTGAGGTTTTAATTATTTGTTGTAGTTGTAACAAAGCAATTAACAAAGCTTGCCTATCCAGCATGGTGGGCGACATCTTCAAAACATAAAGTGTGAGTGGGGTGGGGGAACCTCAATTACCTTCTGTTGGAAACAATGTGGGAGCTATGGGAGCTTAATAAGAGACCACATTTTTTTTAGAATTAATATGAAGATTCGGCAGCTTCTTTATTTATGAGTTCTGCTGCAAATTTCAGAGTAGCAGGAAAAAAATCCCACCCTATAATATTCTAAAGGAGTTTGTACATGAATGTGAAGAGTGTTTATGAACTGAACTTTCTAAAAGTAGCCGACCTTATCCAAAGTTCTCCCATTCTTTCATAAAACACCACTCATGTGCACATTCATGTTTCAAGCTTTTTAGAAACATAGGAAATTGCCTCATACTGAGGCCTTAGCTAGACCTAACTTTTGTTCCGGGACAGAGGAGGGGAGATCTCGCTTTGGGATTAATGCGAGATCTCTCCCCCATTTACATGTAAGGCGTGACGACCCCAGGAAGAGAGGCGTCGCGCCCGCCATTTTTATTTTTAAAGTGACAGCAGCACACAAACGCTCGTGCGCTGAAGGTTAGTGTTTTTAAAAATTTAATTTGGCGTCCCCACTCCTCCCACCCTAACCCCGATGGGCGCTGCTCCCAGCTCCACGTGAATAATCGTGTGGTGCGGGGTCAAGCCGCAGAAACAGGCCACACATTCCACGGTCTCGGGCTCAGCACGGAACCGCAGAAAAAGCGGGCCCAAAGGGGAGGGTTCTATCCCGGGGCAAGGGAGGGATGATCCCCTGTGTGTCATGTGGATGCACAGGGATGATCCCGAGGTTTGCCCCGGGATATAGCCTGGTCTAGTTAAGGCCTGAGTTAGACCATGGGTCCATCTAAGCCCAGTACTGTTGATACTGACTGGCAGTGGCTCTCCAGGATTTCATACAGGAGTTTTTTCAGCCCTACCTGCAGATGGCGGGATCAAATCTGGGACCTTCTGTCTGCAAAGCAAGTGTTCTACCACTGAGCTAGAGCCTCTCTCCATGTGAATTTTATTTAATTATCTAAACCTAGGAAGTTGCCTTATACCAGCTGAGGCTATTTGTCCATGTAATCCAATATCATATACTCTTACTGGCAGCTTCTCTTCCAGGTCTCAGGCTAGATGTCCTTCCCATCATTTGCTACTTGATGCTTTTAACTGGAGATGTCAGAGATCGAACTGGCATCTTGTACATGTATAAATGGGTGTGGAAAATACAACAGTCACTCAGTGCTTCCACCTGGCAAGGGCTCCCCCATATATCTCAAGTATGATGCTTCTGCTTCGTCTGTTGAAATTAATGGTGAACCCTGCCTGCACAAGTGGTACTCAGACCACACAATAAAACCAATATTAGAGCTGTGTCTAATATTGACAATGAATGACACCTTGATGCATCTGGAGTTGAAATGCTTATTTATTTAGCAATGTCCAAATCTAAAATATTACATTACTCAGCCACTGTTCTGATCTTACCCCTATGTATTGTTTTAGATTTCTGTGACTAGATGTTGACTTGAATTTTTAGAAGGCATATTGGAAGCAGCACACATGTCTCACCATGTCTCCTTATCAGGTTGTAAGACTAGGGATGTTGACAGAATCCAGAATTATCCAACTTTATAAATTAATGATACTTCACAAATTGGGCAGAGCTACAAATTCCAGAAAGATTAAAAATATCTTAGATAACTCCTCTCCTTTCTGAGCTCACTCCTTTGAAAACACAAGTTTGTGCTCCAGCACCCATTTCATGGAAGGCAAACTGACGATATTCAGATGCAAGTAATTGGGCTAAGAAACTGAATACATGGCAGAGATAGGACCTGAGCCATACCAATCACACTCATATCAGGCAACACACACACTCACATATGCACACCCATGCTCACACCCATGCACATAAACAGATGCAAGCAAAACATACCTAAACAAATAAACAATCCAGCAATCACTTATCCCCAAAAGGCAGGCAAAACACATAGCATGGGCAACATAGTCCACAACTTCCTCTACCACCCACCCGCCTCACACTGAGGATGCTTTCTACCATCCCCATGTTAACCGTGTCCTTTTTCTTGGTTACTGGCCACACTTCAAAATGAAGTGCTGGGATACAGCCATCCATCATTTTTATTTCTAAAGAATGCCTCTGAGGCCCACATAGGGACCAGAGGCATTCTAGGAAATAAAGAGGATGTGGGAGGATGTGCTTCACTTGTTTTTTACTGTGACACTTTCCATGTTCTCTATGGGTTTCTATATCTGTAAAAAAAAGATAGCCCCGGTGTAGGATCTGGATTGATGCTGGTCTAGTCCAGGTCTGGGTAGACTTTGGGCTTGCAGGATCTGCTTGGTTTTCTACTTGAACCCCAAGGCCCACTAATCAGAGTCAGGTGCAAAATACTTGGGAGGGGGAGTGGAATCAATTAACTAATGCATCTTGTGTGCTATATACTGCATATTTAACTACAATCCTACACATGTGTATTACTATAGATTAAGGATTCTAAGCCAAGAATTAATGTGGCTTGCACAGCTGCTGAAAAACCTAGTCAAAGGCAACCGATTCATACTCAGTTTTCACATGTGAGGAACATTTGGAGTTCAGAGGCATTTTTGGAAATAAAGATGGTTCAGAGGCATTTTTGGAAATAAGAATGCAAGCCATCCTAAATTATTTTAAGGAAGGGTTGTATTTATTTATTTATTTATTAAATTTATATACCGTCCCAAAACCAAAGCTATCTGGGTCATTTACAAAAGTTAAAAACATTTGTACATTGGATACAAATGTAATAAGGAACTAACTAAATAAATAACGTTTATAGCAAAACTAAGACTTACTCTGTGACACAGAACAGTAATTGATGCAATCCTATACATGTTTAAGTAGCATTTTTCAGTCAAGCAGAGTTGTAGGACTTTCTTCTGTCTAAACATGCATAGGGTTGCACCCTTAATTATTAGGGGTGTGCACGGACCCCCCGCTCCGCTTCACTTGCAGATCCGCCATTTTTCGGAGCGGGTCGCTCCGCTCCGCCCCCGCTCCGCCCACTTCCGCTCCGCTCCGCTCGGAGCTCCGGATCCGGATCCGGAGCTCCGTTTTTGCCCCCCCATAGGCTTGCATTGAAAGCTAAAAAAGTAAACAACTTTTTTTCCGTTGAAGTTAGAAACCTCACGTTTGGCACCATGACACCTCATGGGCGTATACACACACACGCCAAGTTTCAAGGCAATCCCATCATCCCCTGATTTTTGGCGAATTTTTGAAAATCGGGCACCCCATTCACACCCCTTGGGATAGCTCCGTCAATTTGCATGTTACAAACCTCAAACTCGGCACCAGGGCAGCTTATCCATGTGTCCACATGCACGCCAAGTTGCAAGCAAATCCCATCATCCCCTGATTTTTGGCGCGGCTCTACCCTCTAACGCACCTCCCATAACCCTAATTCACACCCCTTTAGATAGCTCCGTCAATTTGCACGTTAGAAACCTCAAACTCAGCACCATGATAGCTTATCCACGTGTCCACATGCACGCCAAGTTTCAAGGCAATCCCATCATCCCCTGATTTTTGGGGAATTTATGAAAATCGGGCACCCCATTCACACCCCTTGGGATAGCTCCGTCAATTTGCATGTTAGAAACCTCAAACTCGGCACCAGGAGAGCTTATCCATGTGTCCACATGCACGCCAAGTTGCAAGCAAATCCCATCATCCCCTGATTTTTGGCATGGCTTAACTCACCCCAAATTGTCCCATTCTACAACTACGTCAATTTGCACGTTAGAAACCTCAAACTCAGCACCATGATAGCTTATCCACGTGTCCACATGCACGCCAAGTTTCAAGGCAATCCCATCATCCCCTGATTTTTGGGGAATTTATGAAAATCGGGCACCCCATTCACACCCCTTGGGATAGCTCCGTCAATTTGCATGTTAGAAACCTCAAACTCGGCACCAGGAGAGCTTATCCATGTGTCCACATGCACGCCAAGTTGCAAGCAAATCCCATCATCCCCTGATTTTTGGCGCGGCTTAAACTTTTTAACTCACCCCAAATCAAGTCCCATTCTACAACTACGTCAATTTGCACGTTAGAAACCTATCCTTTGGTCCCATGACAGCTTACCCATGTGTCCCCATGGACACCAAGTTTCAAGGCAATCCCATCATCCCCTGATGTTAGGGGAACTTTTGAAATTTGAACACTCCAGTATGTCAGGGATTTAAAGTTGCAATTGCAGACAGCTCAATGGGGCCAGTTCCAAGGCAATCCCAACATGCCACGAGATAACCCTAAATCTTCTGGCACATTTGAAAAAGGGATTATTGAATTTGATAAAGTCTAAGTGAGCGCAGGAAGGACTTCTCCCCTGAGTCAAAGCAAGACACATACACCATCGCTGCAAGGCGGGAAGGGGAGAATTATTATTATTATTATTATTTATTTATATAGCACCATCAATGGAAAGCAGGCAGGCAGCATGCATTGTAGTGCCGCAAGGATGGCTTGAGCACTAACGCATAGCAAACCAACCCATAAGTGGGCGCAAAGTGAGGCAAAGATGGCTGGTTGTTTCTTTCTAAGCCAGCAGTTACGCCTTGAGGGGCACAGAGGAGGACGATTGGGAGCAAACCAGGCACCAGGCGGGCAGAGAGGCAGGCAGAGTAGGCGAGGAGTCAGTCCTGGCAGATGCCCCACCACAGCAGCACCCCGGGGGAGGCGGGCAGGCAGGCAGGCAGGCTGCGGGCATTTCTGGGGGCACAAGGAAGTGATGGCTGGTTTCTAAGCCAGCATTGCAGTTAGTCACGCATTGCAAACGCAAACCATCCCAGCGAGTCGGTCACCGAGGAGGACAGGCTAGCAGAGGGGCAGGCAGAGTGACATGTCATAGATCTAGTATTGGGGAGGAGTCAGTCCCGGCAGATGCCCCAACACAGTAGCACCCTGGGTGGGCATTGGAAAACGCCATCTTGTGGGTCAATACTTCCCCCACCCCATGTCCTGCAGGGTTGCCTGCCTAACCCTTGTGGGGATGGGAGATGGAGAGCTTAGAGTGGCAGTGCCAGCAGCAGCCTTCGGCTTTCCCCTGGAACCAGTCGCCTTGCCCGCCTCTTTCCCCAGCAAGATCGCCTGGTGCTGCCTATGAAGATGCATCTTCATGCTGCTGGTTCCATAATGCCCTGTCGATGAACCCCTGCTTAGGCTGAGTTTGCAGTGGCGACAGACAGCAAAGCGGGGATCCGCTCCCAACTCAAAGTGGTCCCACACGATGCTTGTCTTTCGTTTCTGTGGTGACACCACCAATTGCCCGCCTGAGCTCTCTGGTGTTGCCACAGAAACAGGGGTGTGGGATGAGACTGGGGAGAGAGCCTCGGCCTGCTGCTGCTCCTCCTCAGCCCCCACATCCTGGAGGCCCACCGCCTCCTCCTCCTCCCCCCCCTCCACTGTGCTGAGGACCTCGTCTAGGTCCATCAGCGGGCTCGTGGGCTGAAAGGAGAATGAAGGAGTTGGGGATACTCCTCCTCCTCTAATGGCACTGCTGCCACGTGCCTCTTGCAAACGGGCACTTTTCCCATTCCCACCCTCAAAAAGAGAACGCCGGGCACAAGTTGCAGAAGAGAGTGGCTCTGCCTGCTGCTTGTCCTGCTTCTGTTTTGGAGCAGTCAGCCAAGGAGTTGCCCGTTTGAGTTTCACAGGAGGAGAGGAAGCCCTGCTGGCAGACTGAGCCTTGCTGCTTTCAGCACGCCTGCTTTCTCTTTTCATGATGACTAACAAAATATTAATACTACTAATACTATGTATAAGGTACTACTAAGAATATGTATAAGAAGAATATAATATGTTTAAATGTAGGGAAATGGGACAAGAACAATAAAATATACTACTACTAATATGTATGAGAATATACTACTAAGAATATCTACAAGAATATAATAATATGTTTTAGAATATTACTAATAAATGTAGGGAAATGGGACAAGAAATGGGACAACCACTACTATAAGAAGAACAAAATATGAATACTACTACTAATATGTATGAGAATGTATACTAATAGACTACTAAGACTATGTCAAAGAATATAATAATAATATGTTTAAGAATAGGGAAATGGTGTGCGTATGCTTTCCCCAAAATGCTCAATCTGTGGCTGCCTGTTGAACTTGACAAAAGCAGCCCACTCCGTCGAAGTTACACAGAGAAGAAAAAGAGAATCCAATTTTTTTGGTATATTTGGTATATAGAAGATAGAAGGAAACACAATCAGGATTTAAGAGAGGGGAGGGGGAAAAAGAACCAACCACTACTATAAGAAGAACAAAATATGAATACTAATATAATATGTATGAGAATATATACTAATGGACTATGTGAAAGAATATAATAAAATATGTTTAAGAATATAAATGTAGGGAAATGGGACAAAAAGTGTGTGTATGCTTTCAAAAGAAAGCTTTCACAAAAGCAGAACAGTCAGGCTTTAATACAGGGAAGGGGGGGGCAACCAACCCAACCACACACTCCAAAATTCAAAAATAAAGTTTATATTAAATCAAAGTAAGGGGAAAACACAGGGCAAACTAAGCTACAAGTCAGAAAGAAGCAAACAAACACACACACGCGCCAAACTAAACCTATATTAAATTAATCTATCTCCAAAGCAGGAGCACTAGCTAAGTAAGTGTTCCCTCCACGAACGCCAACCCACAAAGAGACACAAAACAGAAAGTTCTCAGGGTGGGTCTGCCTTAGTCCCCCCTCCAACGCTGGGATTGGAGGAGGATGCTTTCTGAGGAGATGAATTCTCATCAGGATTGGGAGTTGAATGTGCCTGTCATCGCTTCCAAAAAAATAATAATAATAAAAAAAAAAAACCCAAACCCCGATTTTTAAAAAAATATTGCACGTGAACCACAGCACGCAGAAAGTTGAGAGTGGTCTCAAAATGACCCCCATCCACGACTCTCTGTGCACAAGAATTTTCAGAACGATAGCTTAAACCCCCCCCCAGTTATCCCCGATTCTTTCCCTCAATGCAATCCTATGGGCGAAAAGCCGAAACGCCGTTTGAGCCCTGCAGTTGACCCGATTTTTAAAAAAATATTGCACGTGAACCACAGCACGCAGAAAGTTGAGAGTGGTCTCAAAATGACCCCCATCCACGACTCTCTGTGCACAAGAATTTTCAGAACGATAGCTTAAACCCCCCCCCAGTTATCCCCGATTCTTTCCCTCAATGCAATCCTATGGGCGAAAAGCCGAAACGCAGTTTGAGCCCCGCGGTTGACCCGATTTTTAAAAAAATATTGCACGTGAACCACAGCACGCAGAGAGGTGAGAGTGGTCTCAAAATGACCCCCATCCACGACTCTCTGTGCACAAGAATTTCCAGAACGATAGCTTCAAAAACAACGTAGTTATGCGCGATTATTTGCCGCAATGCAATCCTATGGCGAAATGTTTTCAAGATGGCGACCGGAGCGCTCCGACTGAACTCGGAGCTCCGAAAAATGGTCGCTTCTCTTCGCCTTGCTTCTAGGGGGTCCGCGGTCCGCTCCTACTCCGCCTCTGGGTAAGGCGGAGCAGGCCAATCCGCTACTGCTTCTACGCTCCTAATCGGAGCGGAGCACATCCCTATTAATTATCGATCCTTTAGGTATAAGCCTTATGTTATATAGATGCCCATCAATGAAATAAAGACTTGGGCTTTTGCTGGATCTACCTCAAAATCCAGGCGTGAGCAGGGGCGAGCCCGCAATGCAAGTATCATGGGCTGTCGCTCTAATCCACACGTCAGGCGCGACAAGGGGAAGGAAAGCCCCGTCCGCCTGACATTTTCTTTTTGGTTTAAAGGGGTTGTTGTGCATGAACGCTGGAGCAGGAAGGGTGAGGTTTTTTAAAATATATATATTTATGGCTGCTCCCCCCACCCTGCCCCCGATCTCCCCACCCTGCCCCAATCTCCCCACCCTGTAGAGCGCAGCGCCCCATGTGCGGCTTCTCACATCTTGTGACCGAAGCCGGGAGAAGCCGTGGAATGGGCCACATGCTCGCGGTCTTGGGGAATATCAGGCTAAAAGTGGTGCCGTTATCCCAGGGCAAGGGAGGGTTCATCCCTGCCTGAGCCCGGGATCCCCTGTGCGTCATCTGGATGCACAGGGGCAATCCTGGGTATCAACCCGGATAACCCCTCATCTAGCTAAGGCCTAAGACAACAGGAATACACAGTAAGAGATTTCCTGAATTAATAATATTGGGGGTAATACATAATATGGCCAGTAAACTGCCTCCTCTTCAAACAACAAGACGTCATTGTTATGTGAACAGTGCTTTTCTATCAGCTCTCTAATACAACAGTTATTGAGAATAAGACTTGGGCTCTGATTATATTCATTGGGAATAACTTTATAGCAAGTTAAATATACTGTGCAGTTAAGACTTGCTAGATCTATAAGCTTATGGAAAGTTTACGAGGTACACATTTTATTAGCTTTAGTAATCACACTTTTTGTTAAACAGCTTCAGAGAGAATTTGAGTTCCTGAAATTCATATATAAACTGAACCCATCTTAGTGAAGCATTTATTGATTATGCCATATGGACAAAGTAATATGTGTCTAATAACTGTTTCATGGATTAAGAGAAAATGCTTTCCTCCCCCTTAGCACCAAAGGCTATTGTTAAAATAAAATGACATAAGTTAATCAATCCTGTGACAATAACTTCTAAGACATCTAGTGTAGTTGACTTCAGCAATTTATTATTATTATTATTATTATTATTATTATTATTATTATTTGTCAACAGAGCGGTACAAAAGAAAAAGGGTGTGCTGGGAATAAAAAGGGAAGAATAAAATGGTATTGATCCAATTCAGAATTGCAGTTGAGTTTTCCCAGTAAGACCAACTATCAGAAAATTAGAAAGGTTCATTTTAAAAAGTGTTAAATTACTCTTCAATAGCTCGTGAATGTGACTCACTACAAAATCTGCTGAGCCTGTTAAATTCAGCTGCTCAGTGGTTACTCAATCCCTTCCCTTTTCATGCTATAGAGCATGTTCTTAAGATACATATAGGGATCTCTCCAAGCTAGAAGAGTGGGCATCCAAATGGCAGATGTGGTTCAATAGAAGGAAGTGTAAGGTGATGCACATTTGGGCAAAAACAAAACAAAACCTAAGTTCAAGTTTAACCTGATGGGATCTGAGCTGGCAGTGACCGAAAAAAAGAAAGAGATCTTGGGGTTGTGGCGGCCAGATCAATGAAAATGTCCACCCAGTGTGCGGCTGCTGTAAAGAAAGCAAACTCCATGTTAGACATTATTAGAAAAGGAATTGAGAATAAAGCTGCCAGTATCATATTGCTTCTATACAAATCTATGGTGTGACCACACTTAGAATACTATGTACAGTTCTGGTCACCACACCTAAAAAGGATATTATAGAGCTGGAAAAAGTGCAGAAAAGGGCAACTAAAACAATTAAGAGTCTGGAGCATCTTCCCTATGAGGTTACATCAACTGGGATTGTTTAGCTTAGAAAAAAGGAGGGTAAGGGGAGACATAATAGAGGTGTACAAAATTATGCATGGTATGGAGAATGTGGATAGGGAGATATTTTTCTCCCCCTCTCAAAATACTAAAACTTGGGATCATCCCATGTAGCTGATTGGTGGGAGATCCAGGACAAATAAAAGGAAGTACTTCTTCACTCAGAGCATAGTTAAATTATGGAACTCAGTACCACAAGATGCCAATTTGGATGGCTTTAAAAGAGGGGTTGATAAATTCCTGGAGGTGAAGGCTATCAATGGCTACTAGCCCTGATGGTTGTGTGCTATCTCCAGTATTTGAGGCAGTAAGCCTGTGTGCACCAGCTGCTGGGGAACTTGCCTGGGAGGGTGCTTTTGGACTATGTCCTGCTTTGTTGGTCCCTGGCCAACAGCTGGTTGCCCACTGTGTGAACAGAATGCTGGACTAGATGAACCCTTGGTCTGATCCAACATGGCACTTTTTATGTTCTTATGCAAGCTCTCTTGAAGGAAATGACAGGCACTAGTATATTTTTTGTAAGACACAGTTTTGATAACTTAGAGAATAATTCAGCCCAACTGCACATGAAGTACCTGCACATGGAGCATTCCTGTGCCATCAAATAGTTTGGCAGCACTCTTAGATTCATCTTTGTCACTGGAGGTTCAAATAGTCTGTGTGGCTCAGAATTATTTTGGCCCTGTTGAATTGACCCACCAGCAATTACTATTCTTGAGATAATCTGGCCACAGTAGTTCATGGACTAGCAACTTCCCATCTGGATTACTGTGCTCTATGTAGCGCTATCTCCCATTTCCTAGATTGCCCTGGTGTGAAGTGGGGAGAGAACTTTATGCTCCATTGTAGGAGTCCATGTATGGATTGCATATCCGTAATTGGACTGGATCCATAAAATAGGAGCCTTTAACTGTGATTTCCCCCTTAGTAGGTAAGTGTTTAGGCTTGGCCTCTTTTTATCCTTCATTTTTCTGCAGTACCTCTTGTCCTGTTCCAGTTTGGAGCACACAGGAGTGATCTGGCCAAGCACAGCAAAAGCCCAGATGGGCTGGGGAAGGCCAGATCTACACCAAGCAGGATATGACACTTTGAAAATGGTTTGAAAACTGTATATGGAGTGTGTCCTGGGCCTCAATTGTTGTCACTACTGTTATAATCTGTTTTAAAGCAGTAGTGTAGATCCTGCCAAAGTCAGAACTATGAACAGCTTCCCAGGATAGCTAGTTGACACAGCCAAGCCAAATGTAAGGAAAGATGGCAAGTAGAATTTTTGGAGAACTGCTTCAACAGTAGCCTGGAGCCAACTGTGGTTGTAAGAGGTCCTACAGCCAGATTGATATCTCAGATGAAAATTGCTTAGACTTAAAGGGATCATTCCCTATTTTGAAGATATGATGATAATGATGATGATGATAGGGAATAGGGAAACATCATCATCATCATCATACCCATTAAGTATGATCACTGATAAAGGAGGACCATCAGTAAAAAGCCCACACATGAATGAATGCAGAGTTTCAAATGTGGAACACCAATGGAGCTAAAAGGAATAGAACAGAATACAATGAGTAAACCCTTGAAGAGTGCTCATTTTTACTGAAAATTACTTTGGAATCCTCATCAGTGTGTTCAGGAGAAAAAAATGCTCTAATGTCTATGGAGCAGAGATTAAAAGGAGATCTGCTGCAGAAAATAGAATGAATTTACACTCTTTAACATTCATTTTGAGGTGCAGAAGATACATTACTCTACATTATGCCTATATTAGACTTAAATAAATTTCATTACGAAAACACGATTAGAGGAGAGCAATCTAATTTGAAAACATACAGTACTTATATGAATATTTATAGTAAAGAGCTCTTGGAATGAGAATATGTGGCTCTACTTTTAGATAATTAAATACTAAAAGTATATTAAAGTAATGTAAAGAGCATGATTTAAAACCAGAAAATCAATGGAATTCAACGCTGCCATTTCTAAGCTCATCCTCTTATGGAAGTCATATGTCTCTAATCATTCAAGATATGGATCGGACTGGAATCCTTCGAAATAACAGCATATCAAAAGGTGAAGCAGCTTTCACAATATTGTGAAAGATGAATGCTCATGTTTTCCCTAGATTTACATACCATGAAATTTAAGTGCAGTACTTGATTTTAGGCATATCTGAGAACAGTAATATTTTAACAGAGCGGATGGGTTTGTTGTTTTCATACAGAACCTTTATCATTCCTAGAAGAATTCCTTTGTAAAGTTTTGTTCAACAAGTAATAAATGTGCCATGGAATATTCACAGGCCTTTGTGAAGAAGTATGTCACCCCACCCAACTTCATGTTTCATGTAGAAAGGTGAGCCATAGGTATGGAAAGCATGGCAGGAACCCCAGAGTGTGAATCCGGAACCTAACCTGGTGGCCCACATAGATCAGCATCTGCTTTTCCCTCAGAAGGCATTATTATTAATAATAATAATAATAATAATAATAATAATTTATTTCTTGTTAATAATAATTTATTTCTTGTTTTTATGCTCTTCATGATTTTAATTTTTGTGAACTGCCCAGAGAACTTCAGCTATTGGGCAGTATAAAAATGTAATAAATAGATAAATAAAATAAATGAATAAATGCCCACCTCCACTTGGATTGAGGTAGGGAACAACAGTGAACATAAAACACATAAAAACTGATTAAAAACATAGTTTACATGATTAAAACATCCTTAAAACATCCTAAAAACATTCTAAAATTTCACTGGATAGGCCTGCTGGAATGGATCAGTCTTTATTGCTTTTTTAAATGCAAAAAGACTGTCAAGTTGATGAATACACAAAAGAGTGTATGCAGCACCTTAATCATGACATTTCTGGATTGGCCGGGCCTGATTTACTTGGAGCTCAGCTTTCTTCCCTTGCCTGGTCAATAGAGAAGGATTTCCTCCTGATATGATCCAGATCTCCTGTTTTAGTTTTAGACTCTCAGCTGGAGAACATACCAACCAAATACAGATTTGGATACAATTGCCCATAGCTCCAGCCTGGCCCTGACACTGTGCCACAATAGTTACTTTTTAAAATCTAAAAATAAAAATCCCACAATTGTTCATGGTGTGAATGGTGTTGCATCTAGTTTTGTCTAACACATGTTAATTTGTTGTACAGCTGAGTGTCAGCTTTGGTTTTAATGAGTAATTTGTTACTGTGACATAAAACTGTGTTCATCATGCCAACTCTTTCAAAAGGTATACCAAGAGGCTGATTGTTTTCTGAAAACTAATCTGAAAGTGTTTCTAACATAACAACAAGGGATGGCTCCATTTCTTAGAGGTACGCAAATACAGATCCTGCCTTAGCCAAAGGGCTAAATGACATGTGACATGGAAGAGCTGTGATTGGATTTCCATTTGTAATAATGTCCTTCTCCTAAAGCAGCTGTTGGGGACTCAGACTTGTATCAGGGCCCATGGCGTGGGGTTGGGGATATCTTATTCTTTTCCCCACACAATAGCCTCAATCCAAATGACACCCAGAGAGCTATTATTGTGTGTGCGTAGAGGGTAGGGTGATGGATACACACAGGCCCTTGATGCCATATTTCTTTTCTTGACAGCATATTATCATATAATGATTTCCTATATTTTGGGTTTTTTTTTTAAAAAAATACTTGATTGTATCCCAAAAACTTTAATAACTCTCTTTTTTAAAAAATTTATTTTATAGAAAGCTCTATTTTCTTCTTCCAATCTCTCAAATCTCTCACTATCACAGTTTGAGCATCAATACTCTTGAATTTCTTGGAATATGATTAGTTACTACTCTGTGCCAAATTGTGCTTTATGACAGTCATGAAAAGGATAAGACTGCAATCCTATGCATGTTTAGACAGAAAAAAGTTGTGGCTGGGGTATGCTGGGAGTTGTAGGACTTCTTTCTGTCTAAACATGCATAAGATTTCATCTAAACATGCATAAGAACACACATAAAAGATGCTCTCTTTTAATGTTATTTTTTTTAGTAAAGGCGCAATTTAGAATAGAGTTGCATCTGCTAATTTTAATTTACTATGCCCTTAGGGAATCTGTTGCCTGAATAGGATCCTCCCAGATAGAGGCCATGGCTAGACCAGGCCTATATCCCCGGATTGTCCTGGGATCATCCCTGTGCATCCAAATGCCACACAGGGGATCCCGGGAGCAGGCAGGGACGACCCCTCCATTTGCCTGGGATAATCCTTAGGTCTAGCTAAGGCTGAAGTCAGCAGTCCTGACTGGTGGATTGACAATATACACCACATTAAGAAGACTTTGTACAAGATCTTAAGCCTTATTTATGGATATTCCATTATTTATGGATATTCCCTTTCCTTGGTTAATATAATAGAAAAATGGTCAAATACTTTGGCAACAGCTTTGAAACAGCTTTGAAATCCTGATATTGAGAAGAAGAAGAAACACGGATGTTGACAAATAATTATTTCTTTGCCCTGTATTCATTAGAGGATTTTGCTGTGCAAGAAGAGAAAATAAGAACAAACAAGTTTTAAAATGATCAGAGGGGAAGTTTGTATTTTTGTATTTGATGTATATGTAGATTGCCTTTTTGGGAGGCGGGATCCCAAATCTATTCACAAATCAGCTTGTTATGAAAACTTTGCCTGCCGTTAGTGTGGGGGAGAGACTGAAGAACAACACTGGTTATATATTGCTTGTCTGCAGACTGTAGTGAGAGCAATCAAGGGAGAGGCGGGTAACAAATAAATTTATTATTATTATTACTGAGGCCTCCAATAGATAATCAAAAACACAAGTTGTTTTATGCTGCCTTTGGTGCAAACAGCTGCTTTCAGGCACTTGCACCATCAATTCCAGTGCAATTGTACATTTGCACTTCTCATCCCTGAGACTGTAACGATACGGGCCCTGTATTGTGCGATTATTATGGGAGGAACTGCATTATTAAATAAATGTAATGCCGAAAAAAGGGTGACCATGCTAAGGAGACGAAGTAATGCAAGCAGGAGAATGATTATGCTAATGTCTCTGTTAAACATTTCAGCATGCTCAATGCGGACTTGATTTTCTAGAAGGCTAAGCGTGCGGCATGTGCATTGAAGAAATGTGCTGTGACTTCTTTCTAGCCAATTTCCCCCCCTCCTCCCCACCTTTGCTCAATTCTTTCTTAACCAGGGGGAAATTCTCTGACACACTCACAAAAATTACTTCAAACTGCACAGTAGGTGGAGGGAAATGGATTTTCCCGGAACATTGTATTGCTGTGAGCTACCCCATGCACACATATATAATGCATACATGCATGTGCACACACACCTGCATTTTGGGACTCTACTTGGATGCATGGCTCTGGGAACTATCATGATGAGCACCTGCACTTCAAAATTTAAATTACACTACTGTTAACTAAGCTCTTTGTGAAGAAGTATTTCCTTTTATCTATTCGTTGGGTGGCAAGCATTCTGAGACACGTAAAACCATCATCATCATCATCTCCTTATCCACTTTATCTGCATCATACGTAATTATATACCTCTATCATGTCCCCTCCTCATTTCACTTTCCCCCCTAAACTAAAAAGTGCCAAATGGTATATTCCTTCCTCATAGGAGAGTTGCTCCACGCCCTTGATCATTTTGGTTGTCCTTTTCTACACCTTCTCCAGCTCTACAACATCCTTTTGTGGGTATGTTAACCAGAGCTATACAGCATATTCCAAGTGTGGTCACACCATAGACTTTCTAAGGGTGGTATGATATTGGCAATTTCATTTTGAATTCTTTTCCTAATTATTCCCAACATGAAATTTGCCTTTTTCACAGTAGCTGCACACTGGGTTGACATTTTTATTGAGCTATCCATCACAACCTCAAGATCTCTTTTTTGGTCAATCATTTCTAGCTCAGGCCATGGCTAGACCTATGGGTCTAGCGCAACAGAAGAGGGAGGATCTTGCGATATGGTTATCATGAGATCTCCCACTCTGTCTACACACGACACGTAACATCCTAGAAGGAAGAGGACATCACAACCGTTATTTTTTTCCTTAAATGAGATGGAGTGCATGACTGCTCGAGCACCAAAGGTGAGTGTTTGTTTTTTTAAAAAAAAACCCGCTCCCCACCCCCACACACAATGGGCACTGAGCTCCTGGGAGATCTGTGGTCCATGTCCAGGTCCCGGCTCCTCGCAGTTACTCACGAGGAGCCGGGGCAAACTGCAACACCCACCCACACGTTCCACGGTCTCAGGATAATCCTGAGACTGCAGAAAAAGTGGGATTAAAAACTATGCCAATATCCCAGGGAAAGGGAGGGATGATCCCTCCCTACTCCCAGGATCCCCTGTGCATCATGTGGACACACAGGGATGATCCCAGGGCAATCTCGGGGTTATTGGCAGGTCTAGCCATGGCCTCTGTCATCACCAGCATATTTTTCAAGTTAGGTTTTTTTGCCCCTATGTGCATCATACATTGAACAACATTTGCTCTTTTAATGCCCATTCTCCTAGGCCAGATCTACACCAAGCAGGATATAACACTTTGAAAATGGTTTGAAAAATACATATGGAGTGTGTCCTGGGCCCCAACAGTTGTCAATACCATTATAGACTGTTTTAAAGCAGTAGTGTAGATCCTGTCGTGCTTTAGAAAGATTCCTTTGGAGCTCCTTGCTTGCCCTTTTATTTTAACCACTGCAAATGGTTTGGCATCCTTAGCAAATGTGGCCACCTCACTGTTCAGTCCTATCATCTGTGAAGAAATTAAAAATTAGTTTTATCAAAACAGATCCCTTTAGGACCCCACTGTTTACATCTTTTATTGTGAGAACTGTCCATTTATTCCAACTCTCTTCTTGTGTTCTTTAATGAGTTACTGATCCATGAGAGGCCATCTCCTCTTATGCCGCATCTGCTACGTGTTTCAGGAGTCTTTATGACGGACTTAGTTAAAAGGCTTTTTGAAGACCAAGTAAACAATGGGCATGTCTACACCATGCAGTTATCCCGGGATCAGCAACCAGGGACAGGCAGAGACTTTCCCTGGGATAACCAAGACCTCAGTTATCCTGATTTTTCTCATGGCTTTGGGAAGATCCCAAGCTCCGCGGTGGTGTGGATGCCTGTCCTGACTTCTTCCTGCCTCCTCCAGCTTTCAAAATGGGCATGGAGGGGGGCAGCAATTTTATCATCCCTGGGTTGGGGGTGGGGTTGGCCATGGAGGGTTTTTTTTTTTAGTATCTTTTTCCTGTGCGACAGGACTCCTCTTCTAAAAAAAAGAAGAAGAAGATGGCACCCACGATGTCCCTCTTCCCTTCCGGGACACTGAGTGGCCATATTGAAGCTGGGGGAGGATCACAGAAGCAGGTAAGCCTGTGATCCTTCCCCTCCCTCTCACTGTAGATAAGACCAGTGACTACTGGATCAACCCTACCGATGTATGACAATGTCATTCCCTTTCACAAGTCATGTGACCATGTCCTGTTTGGAACCCTGAACATGAACAGGAGTGCAGTTCCTGGGGAATTTTCACCATTTTCCAAGCTTATTTATTTATTACATTTTTATACCGCCCAATAGCCGAAGGTCTCTGGGCGGTTTACAAAAATTAAAACCATGAGGAACATAATAAAACAACCAACAATCTAAAAAACCAAATACAAAAAACAATATAAAAAGCACAACGAGGATAAAACCACACAGCAGAAATTGATATAGGATTAAAATACAGAATTAAAACAGCAAAATTTAAATTTAAGTTAAATTAGGTGTTAATATACTGAGAAAATAAAAAGATCTTCAGCTGGTGATGAAGAGAATACAGTGTAGGTGCCAGGTGGACCTCTCTGGGGAGTTCGTTCCACAGCCGGGGTGCCACAACAGAGAAAGCCCTCCTCCTAGTAGCCACCTGAAAACGTGCACTTTTCTTGTTCAAAAAAGATGCTCACATTCAGGCGTGAGAATGAGGCAAGATGAGCCCTGAGGTGGAAAATGGAGAACCTTCGTGAACTTGAGCATTGTTTGTTCTCCCCACCCCATCCCTATCTACTGCCTACTGGGGAAGGCCGGAAGGGTGAGAGATATTAAATGCTTGTGTTTGGTTTTTTAAAAAAATACTCGTATGCCCATAAAATTACAGTACAGAGAAAATGATGCACTTAATCGTTGTGATGACCAAAGCAGGGTGGTGTGGGTAGGTGCATGCTATGAGTTTGTCACCACATCTCACAAGCATAGAATTCAGCACCGTGAGAATTTTAGGCCTTAGCTAGACCTACCTGAAAGTCTGGGGCAGAGGAGGGGAGATCTCACGTTGTGATTAACATGAGATCGCTGCCCCGTTTACACATAAGGCACGATGACCTCAGGAGGAGAGGTGTCGCGCCCGCCATTTTTATTTTTTAAAGAGGATGCAGCACACAAACGCTTGTGCACTAAAGGTAAGCCTTTTTTAAAAAACGTAATTTGGTTTCCCCGCTCCCCCCACCCTAACCCCGATGGGTGAGCGCTGTGCCCCGTTCGTGGCTCCTGGCTCTGGGCGAGTAATCAAGCGGAGCGGGGTCAAACCATGGAAAAAGTGGGCCCAAAGGGGAGGGCTATATCCCGGGGCAGGGGAGGGATGATCCCTCCCTGATCCTGGGATCCCCTGTGCATCATATGGATGCACAGGGACGATCCTGAGGTTTGCCCTGGGATATAGCCTGGTCTAGCTAAGGCCTTAGTTTCATGTTCTTAAGGCTTAACAAGCTTCTAATTCTGCAGGCTGCAAAAGCAGGGTAGAAAGTATGTAGGCAATGCACAGTACAAGCTGGTGTTCCTTCGGCAGATCTTTAGGAAACCATTAGCCTTTGAGAATAGTCCCATTTATTCTTCCTGAAGAAAAGCAGATTCTGCCATCAGTAGAAGAATTCGGGAATAATATAGGGAGGCCTCCTGCACCCAAGTGTTTCCTGTTGAAGGATTTTTTTAAAAAAAACCCAGAAAATAACAATTTGGGTCATAACTCATATTCCTGCTGACAGCTAATTTGCAGCCTAATGAAATTCAGAACCGAAAAGATAATAAACCCTAAAAACAGGGATGGTAAATGGAAATGCTGTCAGGCCCTTCATTTTAATAGCAGAGCAATTGGGTACCACCAGTAAAATAACAAAGCTAATTTTAATGTGAAGATTTGAGTGTAGATGAGCTAATTTATCTTCTGTAAACACGATCCTTCTATAGGGCTAATATCTAAATATAAACCCAACCATTTAAGTTTATATACATTTCAATGGCTTTTACTGCAATGTGTTTAAATGAAACCACCATCATTAAATAGGGAGATACAGAGCATGTTTTGTCAATTTGATTTCTAGGAAATCCCAGCAAGGCTTCCCAATTAATTCAGTTTAGGTAACATGTTCTGCTCACCCACCCTCTCTTTCTCTGTCTCTCTCTCTGTGTGTTGGAGTAAGGGCAAGATTGCTAAATACACATTAGCAAGGATTGTATAACAGAAGCAAGAGGTGTGAGGATTGTATCACAAAAGCAAGAGGTGTAAAGAGAAAGAACTGTCCAGGAATTAGGCTGCATGACAACCATAAGATACAGGTCCTGTTAGCAGCACCTTAATTGTCTCCTTGTTATTTTAGGAGCTGGTGCAGTGAAAGACATACAAGGGTGAGTTATGAGCCAGCCCATTCCTCATTCAAATCTTGCCTCAGCTATGAATTAATTAGGCGATTAGGGGCTAGTTCAGCTTTATCTGAGCTGTACAATGGCAGGTAAGGAATCACATGGAGGAATGCTCACTTCCAATTCATTCCCACACATGGCGGATGCTCAAGGAATTAGTTCTTTGTGAATTCTGATACAAATGTAGTTGATCTGCATCTCCCAGTTCAAAGTGCACATCAGAATGGTATTATTATTATTGTATTTTGCCCTCTCTGAATTTTGCCATGCAGTTCTTGACTAAAAAAAATGTACCAAAACGTGTGTTTAAATTGGCATTTATGGATAAAATGTTTCGATATGTGCACTTCAAGAGAAAACAGTTTTAGAAATGTAGGGTTTTTTTTTAAGGAGATCCGTTCAGTATGTATTTAAACTGTATCTAAATATGAATTGCCATGTGATTTTTTTTAAAAAAATGTACATAAATGTAGAAAGGGACTTATGAACGAACACATGCAACACTGGCACAGATCAGGGGGCTGCCTAGATATTCTGAAAGCCCCGCAGAGGGTGCGTGGTGATGCTGTGTTGGTTATACGACACAGCAGCCATCTTGTAGCCATCATGGGGCTTTCCTGTGATTTAAAACAGTTTGGGACTTACCCCAACTTTTTCACTGGAGCAAAGCGAATACTGCACGTCCTCCATCAAACCTTGCTCTGGCAACACAGCAGAGGCATTCCTGGGCAGATGGCAACCCCTGATTGATCACCATCCACCCATGCAGAGGGCAAGGGGTGGCCCCAGCAGGCCAAATGGCTGAATGGCTGCCAGAAACCCATGCTTTCTCTGCGTCGGGATTAGCAACCGCCACCCTGTAGCAGAGAAAGCATGAGGTTTCTTTAAACATAGTGGCAACCCAGCACTGTCTTGGCAGCCCCTAGGAAAAGACCAACCCTTTTCTCCATTCTCCCCCAAAGTAGTAAAGTTGTATTTAGAGGAGCTTCCATTGATATGTGAGACTCCTTATATTGCACTGTGAAGGTGAGGTCCAGACACGGGTTTATCACATCACACAGCGAAGGAGGCTGCAATCTGTACCTCTGCCTCACCGTCTGCATATGATACTTATAATCCTGTTTATTGAGATAATGCACTTGCAGCCTTCATCACAATTTAAAAGTGCTGTGCAAACGATAAGCATTAATATTGCTTTCTCCTCCATTATATTTCAAGCCAGCCACCGTATTTTCAATCTGACTCCTGAATTTGAATATAATTTGCTAATTTGCTTATGGGAGCTCCTGCCAAAATAAATGGTCACGGTCTTCTTGGATGATCTCAGCTTTATGATACCCTGCCATTTGATGAGATCATGCTGTATTTATATTTTAACTGTGGGCTCATCTACACCAAGCAGGATATTCCACTATGAAAGCGGTATATAAAAGGCAGAAGCCACACCAAACAGGATATATTGGTAGAAAGTGGCATATGGTATGTGCCATTGGGGCCCAGCACTTGTCAGTGCACTTCCATACTTCTACAAAGCAGTAGTGTGGCTCCTGCCTTTTATATACCGCTCTCATAGTGGAATATCTTGCTTGGTGTAGATGAACCCTATGTATTTCTTGCGTTACTAGCTCCAGCCCACACAGAGGCTGATGTAGCAGCTTGTCCTCATAGCACTCCATTCATAGTGTTTGACAATTAGCTAACTGATTGGGATCCTGTTTCCACCTCTTGAATTCTAGTGGGGCAGAAGCATGGCTGCCTGGCTGGGAGCATGCTGGGATTTGCAGGGCTCTTTCTGTCCAAATATGCATAGGATTGTGCCCTAAATTGTGAGGAGGGGTGGGCATACTCACCCGGGCTGCTCCATGATCATTTATGTCATTCTCTAAACATGAAGGGTGGCTTTCTGGAGTGAAGGCTTAATGCATGATTTTAAAGCCTGGTTTTCCACTGCATTCCAATTTGTGTGGAGATATACATAAGAAGTTCTCCCCTTCAGAAAGTCATGCCCTACTTGTGGGTTTCCCACAAGGCATTTGGCTGGCCACCGTGTAAACAAAATTCTGGATGAGGTGGACCCTTGGTCTTATCCAGCAGGGCTTTTCCTAGGTTCTTACCAATAATAGGATTCATAATACAATATAGTGTTTCTGAGCTTTTCAGTGTATTTTCAGTATCTTTGGAGGAATAAATGTGGTCTCCTAGAAACCAAACTGTAAGAGTTCATTAATGGGATGGTTTGGTCATGATGCTCTCATTAATGATTCAAGGATTTCCAAGCATTTTAACGATTTTAGGCCAAATTGTAGTTTAGACAAGCTGATTAGCTGTTAAGCATTTACAAAAAGGTGACCTGCATTCTATGTACACTTAATCATGGGATCCTGACTGAATGCTGTCAGGACACATCTATGAAAACTGATGATAAGTATGCATTAGACTTGCCCTACTTGTAAACTGTGTTTCAGCGTGATGTTTAATGCAATACTTGTAACACAGCAAAGTAATAAACATTGCACTGAACTGGCAAATGTTTTGAGCTCTGATTGAATTATCCACATATGAAGATGTGACTGGAAAAAAAACCCTATCACAGCACAGAGTGGGAAAGCATGTAGTTCAAATATGATTTGGGAATACAATTTGCATTTCAAGAAAAACTGTGGGGTAGTTGAGTGTCTTGTTCTCCTTCTGTATACTCTATCAAGCAACCTAACGCTAAGAGCAGACTTTCAAGCAAACACTGTTATTTTTAATAGTTATAAAAAAATGAATACTTTAAGTAAATGCTTGTAAAGTCTCTTCAACCTAACTTAAATTTTGTCATTCATTTGATATTTCCATCATTATTCAGATGAGGTTTCCTCTCTCTTTTTGTCTTTACTTTTAGGTAGAGTGAACCTTTCAAGCTTGATTTCACTCAGGTTCCTATTTTTCCACTGCTGAGTTCATTCCATCCCAGTTCCACATCAGATTGCATTCTTTTTTTAGTCTCTATGATAATTTTTTGTATTTTTGTGCACATGAAAGTATACACATCTTTGTATACATTTCTTCAAATGTACATATTTTGTGCATATATATTTTTCAAAGATGCACATTTATTTGCAAGCAAATAAATCATCTTTGCGCATCTTTTTCAAAATGTATACATTTTTATACAGTGTTTGTGTGTAGACGGGTATGGATTTCAACATCTAACAGTGTTCCAGTTCATGTTTAGGTTTGGAAAATGCAAATTTGGTAAGTTTGCATTGAAATGCGAACAGAATGAATTTCCTCACCTTTTCCTACTTTTCATTTTCTTGTACTTATTTTCAAATGTTCCCCTGGCCTTGTTCCTCTATATGTACTGTATCTTCTCTGCTTTCTCTATATGTCCATCCTGGAACCTTGACTCTATACAGGAACCAGACTCTATACAGGAACCAATCCCCCAGGGGTCTGAAAACAAAGCCCCTGGGCATGTTTAGCCTGGAGAAGAGAAGACTGAGGGGAGACATGATAACACTCTTCAAATACTTGAAAGGTTGTCACACAGAGGAGGGCCAGGATCTCTTCTTGATCATCCCAGAGCGCAGGACACGGAATAATGGGCTCAAGTTACAGGAAGCCAGATTCTGGATGGACATCAGGAAAAACCTCCTGACTGTTAGAGCAGTACGACAATGGAACCAGCTACCTAGGCAGGTTATGGGCTCTCCCACACTAGAGACATTCAAGAGGCAGCTGGACAACCATCTGTCAGGGATGCTTTAAGGTGGATTCCTGCACTGAGCAGGAGGTTGGACTCAATGGCCTTATAGGCCCATTCCAACTCTACTATTCTATGATTCTATGATTAAACCTCTATTCTGCATCCATGTCCTTGTTGGTGTTCTTGTTAAGTCCCATCTATTCACCCCAACTTTTCGCTTCCCTTTATTTTCCTCACTAATGTGTTAATATGTTGTGTCTCCATTCCTCTTCCCATCCTGTTGGCAATGGATGGACAGAAGACTGCAACATTTGTACCCTTAGTCATTTGTAATCCTACGCATATTTAGATAGAAAGAAAAGCCTACAACTCCCAGCATGCCCCAGCCAGCACTCTGAGTCACTTCTCATCTTGATTATGGTAACACACTCCCCAAAAATACCTTTACAGACCATTCAGCAATGTCAATTGCTCCAGCCAGGCTTCTTATGGGGTAGGATATAGGGTTCATGCCCCACCTCCTCTTTGTACTTATTGCACTGACTACCTATTCATTTCTGAGCACAATTCAAAGTGCTGTTTTGAAGCCTTAAACAGTTTGGGACCAGGTTACCTGAAGGACCACTTTCCTCCGTATAATCCTTCCTCAGATCTTCTATTGCATCCTGTCCCACATATTCGTAAGGAGAAAACACACATCTTCCACCTTTGGACCAGGAAATCCACATGGCTCTTTTATTGCTAGTGTTTAGGAGGAACTTTTTCATTTTTAATCAGACTTTTGATCCCTCCTTAACAGTTTGGCTGTGGTGACTTCTGCTGTCCCCCCACCCCATTTGTATAGTTTTACTGTTTTCAGTGCATGCCATGCTGATCTTATTAGAGAAGTAATCAATTATTTTAAATAAAATGAATGGATGTCAGCTTTATATATCTTGGTATGGATGGATTTGGGCAATTTCAGTCAGCTGAGATTGTCAGCTGTTTTGAGGTAAAAGCTTATTCTTTTCCATTTCTGCATGAGCTTGCGATACTGAAATGCATACATGGTGTGTGTTTTTGGTAATGTAAGCATTTTACATGCATTTTTTAAACATGCCCATTTTGGACACATGCACTCTTGGCTAAAGTGTGTTCGTATGCAGTTTGAGAACTGTTGGTCATAGACCCGGTGCTTCATGGAATTGTAAAACACCTCAAAAATGTATTTTTGGTGTAAAGGTGGGATATTAAATAAATAAATAAATAAATAAATAAATAAATAAAATGTAAAATTCTCGGCATTTTTTGAAATGTGAATATGTTGTCATGTTGAATTTCTCTCACAAAAACTCAATGGAGTGAATTTCTCATGCAAAAAGGCACAGTAGGGTGGAGGAAAAAGTTCACAAAGTTTACATGAACTTTTACAACATTCTCTCTATTCTCCTATGGAGACTACATAGGCCACTCTTCAATTGTAGATCTAGTCTTGTCGCATTTAAAGGACACAGAGACCATTCACAAGAACCGGGGCCAGGCAAAGCTGGTAATAGGCCCAGGCCAGATGGGTAATGTAGGGCCCATTTCAAACTGCTCATTAAGTATTTTTAATCAGTTCTAAATAATATGAACTAGAATGATTTATTAAAAAAGGTAATGGCAAGCAATTTTATTCAAGATGTATATAAGACATCACTTCTTCACATTCAGAAATGCTTACGTGCTTTTCTTTGGGCAAATTCATCAACAACAACAGAAAAATCAAGCAACTTTGCCCAAGGGGACTTGGAGTAGGCTCCTTCAGAATCACAGACCCATGCCAACTGGCCCCACTGCACCCCCTCTGCCCAGCCCTGACAAGAACAAAACACTCAACCTGGGTTGGGGTGGGGAAACTGAAAAAAAGTACGAATCAACCATTTGTTCAAAGGTGTCAATGAGTTCTACTTATGAGGATAAGGAAAATATACATCAACCTTTTGAACTACTATAATTATAGTAAATATAGAGTTCATTTTCTGTCTTCAAGAGAAATGTTATCACTGGCTGCAGTTGCGCTGGGCATAATTTTGTGAAATGCACAGGACGGGGACAGAGCCCAGGGTTGTGAGGGACCCAAGAGACCTTTGAATGATAAATTATTCCCTTTGGTAGGAAATGGCAAACAGGGAAAGAAGGGGAGGCATTGATAGATAGAATAAATATTGTCATTTGGAGAGAAAAACGAGCTCATCATTACAGACCAAAATAACATTGCAATGTTTCAAGAGATGGAGCTGCAGTCGAATTGGAAAAAAGGGGGGTACTGGGGAAGGGATAATGGTGAAAGTATTTGAGTAAAGACACTAAATCACACAGGCCCATGAAATGAATCATCTACTTCGGGAATAATACATATGGTATTGTTTGGGTGATTTAGCAGAAACAGCAAATCATCCTTAATGCAGGACTTCAAAAATGAGAGAAATAGGAGAGTAGTGCTGCAATAGAGATGAAGTCCTCATAAGGGTGAGGGTGACAAGTTTCGAAACAAATGAGGGAAAAGACTAAGGCCAAGGAATGGGAAAGGCTGATCAAGGCACTGCATTTGCTGCATGTGGAGTGGAATGTCTCAAGTCTGAGAGACTCATTCCAAAACAGATCAGTCAAGGGCTAGGAGAATTAGAGTGCATTAAAAAGCCATTGACAGGGTACATAATAGTTCTTGGGAAGCATTTAACAAACAATTTTTTGTATTTAAAGTTACATGTCTCAGAGTTGGCCGGGTGCTCCAGATCCTTTAACCCACTCCAACACACAGTGAAGTGGGCTAAAACTGATGGAAATTAATGATATAAAGCAACAACTTGGTGCTGAACTCTGATGAAAGGGTACAATGTACCAAGTATTCTTTCATCCATTGTCATTTCTGTTCAGATGGGTTTAGGGTGAAACAACCTCCAGTAAATTGCACCATCATTTGTAGCACAACCCAGAGGCTGTGGACCAAATATGGTTACAGGATCTGACCCAGCCATTCCATGGCTTCCCCTCTTGGTCCTGCTTCCATTGGTGTCACTGGAGGCTTCTTAAAGCCACATTTCTGCAGAGAGCATTTCTTTTTTTTGGGGGGGGGAGAGAGTTCACTTCTGGGACCCCTGCATGCTATGACACTCTTCATCCCTCCCAAATTAGCCTCACACAGCAGTTAGGATTTAAAAAGCCTTCACTGGTGACAAAATCCAAATCAGTTTGTAAAATCTAAATTGCAAAGTGAAAGTGTTATGGGGGGGGAAGAGCTAATCGTCCCTGCAATACCCCCCCCAAATATCACTCCCACACACCAACTAGGCTTTAAAGAAGCTTCCATTGGTGTTAAAAAAGAAAAGGGGGAATAGAGGGAGAAATGGGGGGAAAGAGAGAGAGAGGGAAGGGGACAAAGATAGAAAGGAAGAGAGAAGATGAGGAGAGAGAGAAAGGAGGGAGGAGAGGGGTAGAGATAATGGAATGGATGAGGAGTGTACATGGGGTTGTTGTTTGTGTATGTGTGCATTTGTCCGGACATGACCCTGCCTTCTCCCATGTTTGCCATTGGCTCTACAAACTTTTGGTTCAGACCATTTATCACATTATTTGTATGCATTGTTCAAATGTACACATTTTTTTTCTATTGAATAAAGCCTTTTGGTATGCATTTCCCTAAATATACGCCTTTTTGTACACACTAGCCCTTTGCAGGCATATGCCTGCTTGTGTGAAGAGTTATCCTGAAAAATGAGTATTGTTGTTGATGTTGTTAAAAGTACTTTTACAAAACCAAAACCAAAAATGCCTCAAATACCTTTCAGGCACTCAGCAGGCAGCAGCAATGGAAAGCCCCAAGGGAGGAAGTCTTGGTTGAGGGTGCAATACTAGTGGGTTGTCATAAGCCTCTGAACTCAGAGGCTTATGGTCATCCAATGCAGAGGAGCAGCACAGTTAAGTTTTGCCTCTGCATTCCACATTTCAGCTAGACAGGCTTCTTTGCCTGTCTAGCTGGGGCTCTGCGGAGCAGGAGGGAAGGATGCTGGAGAGGGTCAGGGAGATGATGTAAGCTGCTCTCCCCAGTCCCCTCCCCGCCTATCTGCATGCTCCTGTTCCCTCCTCTCCCAGGTCACAAAACAAAGCAACCTCGGGGAGGCTGACAGTGCAGTTCTCTCCACATCGGCTGCAAGGGAGCGGGAGCTTGGACTCTTGGCTCTGAGGTCAGAGCACTGACTCTGACCTCGGATCCAGGAATTCCAACAGATTTTGCCTAGGGCCCATATGATTGCTCTCTTAGAGGGATTTGCAGAAAGCTCAGGCAGCCAGAGAGGCTGCAAGGACAGAATGGGATAAAAATGGTAAAATAAAGATTACAGACAAACTCCTCAGCCAGCCACCTCCTTATAGTAAGGTGAGCACTGCAAACTGGAAAAAAAAATTCTGGAATTAGGCAGAAAATTACTGCCTTGTTCACAGGGAAACAAAGATTGCGAAGGAGCAGGTGGGGGTTCGGCACAGTGCTAGTTCCAGAGCATCAACACCAGGGTGGGGCTTGTTGCATGGGCAATGTCTAGGAATGTAATGCCCTGATATGTAACATATTCCATTCCCTGTCAATCACTGCCATACAGGTGTAGTTAGGTAGGTCTTGCATACTTGGAGACCTTCATAAAGAAATGAATCCAGGCTTTAGCGATGGCTGTCCAAGAAAGCCAAGTGCCTTCCAATCAGGCTGGTAATGGTTGGTCATCTCTGACATTTCCTAAAGGAGGAATAAAGAAAGCTCCCCAAACATGAAAACTATTGTTGATTGAAAAAGTACCCATTTACTTCATTTCTCCTTCTGTGGCAGTCACTGAAATGATAGCAATCTCTGTCAAACTTCATAGAGCAGTGCCTCTCTCATTGTGTTAGCCCTTATATCCAGCCACCATGAGAGCAATAATATTCAACCATGTATCCAAAGAATGACATAATTGTGAAGTGCACAGTGTGGAGGCTCCTGACTGAAATTTGACTAATATAAATGTAATATATAGTTTGAAGGAAGATATTCTTGAAGGGACACTTTATGGTTCACTGCACGCCAGCTTTGCTGGATGCAATCTATGCTTTGACACAAGAAACTACTTTAGACTACTTTAGTACAACAATGTTCCCTGAGAATTGTCATTCATCTAAGGGAGGGGGAACTCCATAGAAACCAGTAAAATCACTGCAGTTATCCATCCCAAATAACCCTGCTAACTGCGAAAGGATTCCTGCTTTCTACCATCATTTGTTCTGATTATAATCGAAAACAGGATCATTAGAAAGGATGAAAAGGAAGCTGGATCATTAGCATTTGTTGCAAAACCAGTGTCTTCTGCTCTGAAGTTCCCATAGAAGTGAGCTTCGTCATTGACCGCAATGTTGGAGACAGTTCTGCCATACAATTAGACATGGTAGGGAACTCGTTTGGTTTGCATTTCAATTTGAACTTGCCAAATTAGCACGAACTGGACACGAACTGGAAAGCAGTTAAATGGTGAGTTCTGTTCTTTCCCCAAGTTGGCGCTGCAGTTCACACACACACACACACACACACACACACACACACACACACACACACAGAAAGTGTATAAAATGTGGAACATTTTGAGGGGGGGAAGTATGCATCAAAATGTCTACATTTGAAACAGCAGCCCTATGCAGATGTTGGGGTGCTCGTGTGTAGGGCTCAACTGCGTAGGGTGGGGGTGGGGGCTGCACAGAAGCTCCACCATCAATGTCCCTACACACCTGGCTTTAGGTGTGTGGGGTTGTTGGGAAGACGGGGTTGTGGCAATGCCCAATTTAGCAAGGATAGAATGGGATAAAAATTAGGGTTGTGCACGCCCCCCCCCCCCATTCCGCTTCTCTTCCAGATTTGCAACTTCTAGATCGGGTCCGCTCCGCTCCACTCTGCTCCGCCTATGGTCCGCTCTGCTTCGCTGCGGAGCTCCGGATCGAAACTCCGCTTTCCCCCCATAGACTTGCATTGAAATCCAAAAACATCTACAACTTTTTTTCTGTTCATTTTAGAAGCCTCAAACTCAGCACCATGATAGCTTATCAATGTATACACATGCATGCCAAGCCTCAAGCAAATCCAAACATCCCCTGATTTTGGGGGGATTTTTGAAAATCCGACACCCCATTTTCAGAAATGGGATTTACTCTGACATTTTTACAGATAAAAACTTTGAAGCAGGCACCCTCACAGATGCCATCTAGATCCACATTCATGGCAAGTTTCAAGCAAATCCCATCATTCCGTGATTTTTGGTGGGGGTTTTAACCTTTAAAGCATCACCCCTAACCCCAATTCACACCCCTTTCAATATCTCTGTCAATTTTCATGTTAGAAAGGTCAAATTAGGCACCATGACAGCTGATCCATGTATACACATGCATGCCAAGCCTCAAGCAAATCCAAGCCTCCCCTGATTTTGGGGGGATTTTTGAAAATCTGACACCCCATTTCCAGAAATGGGATTTACTCTGACATTTTTACAGATAAAAACTTGGAAGTGGGCACCCTCACAGATGCCATCTAGATCCACATTTATGGCAAGTTTCAAGCAAATCCCATCATCCCCTGATTTTTGGCAGTTTTTTTTTCCTTTTAACTCACTCCAATTCAAGTGCCATGCTAGAACTCTGTCAATTTTCAAGTTAGAAACCTCAAATTAGGCACCATGACAGCTGATCCATGTATACACATGCATGCCAAGCCACAAGCAAATCCAAGCATCCTCTGATGTTGAGGGGATTTTTGAAAATCTCAGGGATTTTTAAAGCTACAGATAGCTCAATGGGCTTTCTTTATTCATGGCCATTTCAAAGGAAAACCCAACATGCCATGAATTGGGGAGTAGATAAACCTAAATATGAATCTTCCTCCACACTTGAAAAATTTATTTGGAACTTCAAAAAGTCTAAGTGAGCGCAGGAAGGACTTATCCCCTGAGTCAAAGCAAGACACACACAAACCATCCCTGAAAGGTGGGCATAGAGGAGGACAGGCAACACTGGGAGCAAGCATGCCAGAGGCTTGTGAGGTTGAACCACAAAGCCCATCATATAGTACAGCTCCCAGGCACCAGGCGGGCAGAGAGGCAGGCAGAGATATGCCATAGATCTATGGGGAAGTCAGTCCCAGCAGATACCCCAAAACAACAGCACCCAGGCAGAGGCAGGAAGGCAGGGATGGAGCAGATATTTCTGGGGGCACAACAAAGTGAGCCAAGAATTGTTTCAAAGCCAGTAATGCAAACCATCCCTGTGAGGCGGGAGCAGCACAGAGAGATGCCTCTTCTTTTGCATCCCATAACTGGGAGGCTAGGAGGATAAGAGTAAAGCTTTGTGATCCTTGCTTCTGAGTTGATTGACTACATTGTGATCACAGCCATTATTAAACAACAAAATAATAACGTTAATAATAGCAGTACTAATTAATATTAATAGCAACAACAACAACAACAACAAGGAGTTGAACCACAATGAAAGCCTGCCTGACTTCACTGAAGAGGAAAAGCCAGGAGAGCTTGGGCTATGGGGTGTATAAAATGTAATAAATAAATAAATAAACAAAGGAGGGGTGGAATTAAAAGCAGCAGTGTTGCTGAATAAACAACAACAAGAAGAATAAAAAAAGGCTATGTCTGTCTTTTACCAGTAAGAGGAAAGTGCACGTGACCAGGGGGAGGGGAAACTATGCCAATTTGACTGGCCCTAAGTAAGTACCAGTCTTTAAGAAGCTACCTGACACTTCAATTCATGACAGGCATAGCTTCTCCACTGGTTAATCTTTGGAGGGTTCTGATGACCCTCTAAGGACAGAAGTGTGTGCACTGGGCATGTCCACATGCCCTAGGGGACCTCAAACCCTTGCACCACATCTATTCAGTTGTTTACCAAGGTTAGGGTGGGTAGCAGTGCTGTGTTTCCTATCTGTTATTTATTTCCTTAGTATATGATTTCAGGTTGTGTTTGTGCGTTTGGTGGGGCTACTGTTTAAAAAAACACTGGAAAAGTCCGTTCAGATACTAAGAAAGAAAAGTTTCCCAGTATCCCAAGTTACTAAGTATCCCATTTTGCTTATCCCCCTCTCCAACTTTAGGATTGGAGGATGCTTCATCAGCTGATCATGATTAGGAGTTGAATTTGCCTCTCAGCACTTCAAAAAGGTACCTCTCCTGCTTTTTTTACCCTATTTTAAAAAAATATATAGCAAGCAAACCGCAGCATGCAAAGTGCTGAAAATAGGCTCAAAATGACCCACACCCATGACTCTCTAAGCACAGTGAGTTTCAAATAGATAGCTTGAAAAACAAAAAAGTTATCCACTAATCTTTTCTGCAATGCAATCCTACGGGTGAAAAAATCCAAAATGGCGGGTGGAGCGCTCCATGAAAAGAGGAGCGATCCGCTTATGGTTGCTTCTCTTCGCCATGCTTCTCCAGCCCCCCGATCCGCTTCTCCTCCACATGTAGCGGAGGCGGATCACCCAGATCCGCTTCTGTTTCGCCGATCCGAGGAGAAGTGGATCTCACCCCTAATAAAAATAGTAACACCTCCACACACCTAACTTCCCAGCCATCTCTTTACCATAAGGTTAGCACTGAAGGCCTGCACACTGAGCAATTTCTCTAAAATTCTCACCCTTCACAATTTCCGTCCCCACCCCCTGGTGAATGTTCCAAGATAAATAGATCAGAAATTTCAGGGGGGGGGGGAAATATGATATGCAACTGAGCTTCCTCTCAGGGTCAAACTACACATTATGCAGCCTACAGCTCCTCCTCTGCTGTCATTTACTCCAAAGAAGTCTGTGGGGCCCTGATCCAGATCAAAGCCTCCATGCACAGGGGAGAGGGGAGGTTTAACCTTGTCTCCTCTAGCCACTTCCCTTCCAAATTTCCCCCCTTCTCCCACAACAGTTAAATAATGGAGGCTTTTTCTTTCCTTTTTTAAACTGCCATGGGTGGGTCGGGATTTCAGAATGGAAGCACACTTTCATTGGAGTAAATAAAGGGAAGCACACTTCCATTGGAGTAAATGAAGAATAAATGGGAAGCTGGGAACTAGGTGATGAACATCAAAGGAGTATTTTGACTCTGACTTTGAATTAGTTTCTGATGATGTGTAACCATTTTTTTTTAGTAGACCATGCCTAAGCTCATTTTCCATTCCATGTGATTCAACACATCAATGCAAACCAATACGTGTCTACTCAGATGGAAGTTCCATTGAATTCAATGGGGCTGAGTGCCAGAAAATGAGCACAGCATTGCTGCCTTAGCTGGGGTATAGGGTTATTTCACATGCATCTGTTGTGGTACCAGAACATCCATGTTCTTCTCTTAAGCCTCTCCATTTTGCCTTAAATACTGCTGTCCAATTTATATTTTCCACTCGTTGTTTAGATCCAGGACTGGCCCAAGGCAAAGGACAATATGTCCCTTTCATCCCCTCCTGGGAATAGACAGGATTGGCAAATATATTGTATTCCACACTGGCAATGGGACAACATCCTCCATTGCATTTGAAGGCAGCAGACTAGCTTAAGGGGTGCAGGGCAGGCCACTGTGCACACACAGCTCCATCCTCCCTACACCTCTCTGCCATTCCCACCCTCACTCTGCCTAATGGTAGGGCTCCCTACAATTGAATTGTCCCTTCATCTGCAATTGGTTTGTTCCTCATGAACAGCTCAATCCTGTGTATGTTAACTTGGAAGTAACTCTGAGTGTGTTCAATGAGTCTTACTCCTAGGTAAGTGCCCATAGGATAGGAGTATAGGGTGCTTCTTTTACTCTGGCTTTTCCTAATTGTTCTTCCCACCCCACCCTCACATACTTCCCTTTTATTTTCTATCCTCTCAGTTCCTAATGTGTCTTGATTTGGATCAGAGTTTCAGCCTGCAGACAGAGGTATGGCTTTTCATTTTTGTTCAGCGCCTAGTGGCTGTGAGCAGTTTATTAATCAATAGGCATTTTTGATGGCAGATCTATTTTGATTTCCTGATATTTTGATTTTTGCTGTCTTGCTTACTCCATTGGCTAATTCCTATAATATTAAAGAAAAAGTACAAAAGCTTGTATTTTAAAAGATGTTTTCAAGGCCGTTCAGTTCCATTAACTATTTTTTTGAACTCTTGAGCTAGGACATTATATTTCAAAACACAGTTCTTTCTATATTCTGATGTCAGCCTTTCATGTAGCAGTATGCCACTGGAAATACTTTCATTTCCTGCCAACAGAGACATCTATACAAAGAACTACAGAGTCAACCCATCTATTCCACCACCCTGCCCCTGAAACAGACAGGATTTCAGCACATGGTTAAGTCACAGAAGGGCATTCAGCTGCTCACATTTACCAAGTGCTCTGTGCATCTCTCAGCTTTTGCTTCTAGAGGGAAAAGACTGGGCTGTTGGATGTCCTACAATGAAGTGCAGAAGGTATCTGCCAAAAAGCAAAGTATCTGCCAAAATGTAGCACTCTTACAGAACAATCCTTCCAGTGTGATATGATGATGGGGAGAGAAGATAAGAAGACAGAAGAATCGCCTTCTCCAAAGCCCTATTGGGCTCATATTGGAAAAGAAAGGAAGGTTGTTTTGTTTTGTTTTATTCCCTCTCTGTTGGGCTCTTTTCTTCACTTTTACAATTTCCCTCCCACTGGGTGCAATGGGATGAAAATAATGAATGCCAGCTCTAGGGCTGACATATATTTCCCCAGATCTGGGGGTGTCCATGGAAAGGGAATTTAGTTTCTCCTGTCAACATGCCCACTAAAAAAAACCCCTTTTTGCTTCTACCAATGTTGTAGCTTCAACACTGAAGCTTCTGCAGCATCTTGGAGAAGGCTTACAAGGTGAGATCTCCCCCTAGAATCTTAGAATAGTAGAGTTGGAAGAGGCTTATAAGGCCAACGAGTCCAACCCCCCGCTCGATGCAAGAATCCACCTTAAAGCATACCAGCAGATGGCTGTCCAGCTGCATCTTGAATGCCTCTAGTGTGGGAGATTCCACAACCTCCCTAGGTAACTGGTTCCATTGTCATACTGCTCTAACAGTCAGGAAGTTTTTCCTGATGTCCAGCCGGAATCTGGCTTCCTGTGACTTGAGCCCATTATTCTGTGTCTTGCACTCTGGGAGAATCTATGGTTGGATCTCTCTCTCCACCCTGAGAGAGAGAGAGAGAGAGAGAGAGAGAGAGAGAGAGAGAGAGAGAGAGAGAGAGAAACCAAAGCACCCTTAGCCCATGGGATGCCCTCTCAGTTGTTTACTGAATACAGAGGCAACTTGCATTACTTACAGGGATAACTGCATGAGAAGCCACACTGTACCTTACTCTGTTTGTGCAGGGTCCAGGATTACAGAGGTAAGAGCACCATTATGTAGAAATCAGCAGTGGTGGAATAGACAGTGCAGTAGGCAGACCCTGCTTGGTGCTATCCAGATGTTTTGGACTATAACTCCCAGTATTCCTGACCAATGGCTATTCCAGTCATGCCTGAAGAAAGCTGAGCTCCAAAACATCTGGAAGATTGGGGAAGGCTGCACTACATGCCTACAGGCAGGGCTGGCCCTATCATCAGACTGAGTGAAACAGTCATCACAAGCAGTAAATCCTGGAAAGCGACAGCAAGGTACTGGAACAGAGAGCTGTGGGCCATGCCCCATAAGCTAATCTGCTGCCTTCAGGTATGGTGGAAGATGCTATTCCACTGCCGAAGTCAAAGAACTACTACCAATAAATATAATGGAAAGAGGAATTGTCTTGTCCTTCACTTCAGACAACAAAATATCTTGGGCCAGCACTGTGTACCAGGCATAGCAATGAGGTACCAAGTATTAGAATATTATGCCCACTACCTAGAACATCTGATTGTTTAAAAATGTCGTTGTTGGCTGCCTTGGATATTTTTTACACCCGAAATGTGCAATGTGATTTTTTTTTTTTAAAAAAATTAAATAAATAAAACACCTGGCTGTGCTTTTTGACAGCCTAAAGCCATCTGTTGATTGGCTCAGATACACCCACGATAGCTGCCTTCCTCTGATTTTGCGATGACCTTCTACCATGCAATCTTGAAGTAAGAACACTTGTAACAGTTAACCTTCACAGTGACAGATCACTTATCCCTCATCACTTGATTACTCAATAATACTTGATCCATGTCAGCCAAATTTGTGAACTGCGTCCTTTGAAAATGATGATGCTTGAGCTGCATGCGAACCCTGGGCCTTGATTCATAGATTCACTGAAGATGGTGCTGAAATAGCAGATTGTACTGTTCCTAGGCCTTCCTCTCCAGCATGCAGATGGTTTCTGGTAGAAAAGGGGGCTCCTTGATTGACTACTTTATTGTGGATCTTCCTCTATCTTTTTATGTTGGAACAGAACTCATGTTGTTGTTGTTGTTGTTGTTGTTGTTGTTGTTGTTGTTGTTGTTAGAAACTGGGCCTCTCAGACAGAGGTCCTGGTTTCCACTAGTGATGGATAAATCAGTCTATTTCTAGTTTGTGCCACTTTTGCATATATTCACTTATATTAAGTCTGTTGTCTCATTTCCTCCTCGATTTCTGTGTGCGTGTTTTTAATCTGCCTGAAAAACCACTTTTAAATACATGTTTGAATACATATTTTAAAGAGTATTTTCTTTCAAAACTCACATTTCATAAAGTATTTTATCTCAAACAACACACTTTTGGATGCATTTTGATAGGAGGTGGGGGGTTTTGGAGCTGAGAACGCGTCCAAACATTCAGGAAGTGCAGGAGTCAGTCAATAACTAACTTCTGACATGCACATTGATCTGGGAGGTGCTGAACAGGTCAGGTGACTTTGGAATTCTCAAAGATATAATTCCTCAAGCAGCCTAGTTGGGGTGGAGAGAAGGAGCTCACACAACTCCTTGCCCATACTGTTTTAGCGTCACCTCTGGCAGAATGTATGGACCTGCTTCGAGTGCATGAAAGTCTTTTTAATCTATGATAATTTAGCCAAAAAGCTTACTGTATCTAATCTGCCTCACAGGGTTGATGTGAGGATAAAATAAGGGTGGGAGACATTCACATTGATTTCCTTGATGGAAAGAGAGGATATAAATTATATATATATATATATATATATATATATATATATATATATATATGAGAGCAAGAGAGACAGAGAGCATGATGAACCATCCACATATGAAAGTCACTATTTGAAGTTACAGTGAAGGGAGACCTTTGGGTAATTCAAAGAGCACAGGGGCATGGAGAGGACGTCCCATAGTGGCATGAATCCCAAAAGTTCTTTGCTTTTTAAAAATTCTCTTGCAGCTCCACCTCTGCAGGTGTTAGCACTGTTTTTTTGGCAGCTGCCAGCCACCATTTTTATATCCAGAACATCCTAGAAAGTAGCATTGTTCCAGTGCATTCTGCAGAAAAATAGTAGCTGCCAGGAATAACTTTGCCTGAATTGTGTTGCCTCCAAATTTCAAGACAAAACTTTTCACATGAGAGCATTTTGGCTCAGTGGTAATATGTATGCATTGTGCTGTAGTGCTGACAAAGTTTGCAAAGAACAGGCTCAAAATATCCATGTTCCAGCAACCAATGTGGGCCCATGGTGTTCAGACTCATGATGCATAATGAAGAGGAGCTTAAAGAATACACAGCTGTCTGGTCTCCCCCACACTGCAGTTCTGAAGCATCTTTGTGAGAACAAACAAGTGCCACACATTATGAACCAGTTTGGACCTCTGTCTTTTTTTTAACCTTTTGCAGAGAAAGCTTTGAGCAGAAGGGGTTCACATATCACTCTGCATTGAATATGAACCAACACTGATCAACTCAGGGTTACTTTAGTTTCAAAAAATGTTGGTCTCTAAATTGGTTAGTGCTATAATCCTATATATTACATTTGAATAAACACATTTAGGATTGTACCATAAATGTCTGAAGCTTGCCTACAGCATAGAGGAATCTTTTGGTTGAGATATGTACTTTTTAGCTTTTTACTGTTTAGAAAGGGGAAAATATGCAGACTTTCACTGACAGCTTTTACTCTGGACAGGAAGATTTGCAATGGCTCTTAGTATAATGAAGTGTAGTGCCAAAAATGTGATGTTATGTCAACACCTCAGTTTGTGTGAACGGACAACTTTGTCAACCTTATAAATGATGTGAAGCCAGCATGTTCTTTCAGAAATTTTCAATATGCTAATTAATGTTTTAAATAGTAGAGACACTTAATTAGCTTCTACATGATTGGGTTCAGGTAGTATTTGGAGTAATGACTGGAAGCCATCAGGTCTCATACTATACCAAGCTGCAGTAGATTATAGAGGACCTTTGGCAGGTGTAGTGTAATTTGGTGCTGTGGGTGACCATACTGAATCCAAATGGGCCTGCTGTGGAATTCCTTCATACACGTACTCTTCCAACTTAACGATGAGGTGGTATTAAACTAAGAGCCTAAATAAGGCTCTGGGTGCAGTTGTCCAAATGTTATTCTCTTCTCTGTGAAGGTATTGAAAATACAAAGAAAACTTTTGACATTTCTTTCTTAGTGAGAGATGGTAGCCGTTCCCTTTTGCTTCCTTTCTTTCAAGCAGTAGTCATTATAGGCTTCTGTCTGCTGCAGTTAAGAATTTATGAGCTGTGAGCTTGGGATTGTGTTGGTCAGGTATATTTTTCTAAGCCGGTTTAAAAACAAAACCAAAAAAACATACAGTGGTCCCGACCAGTTGACAACTGCTAACTTTCATGTGTGTGTTTTTTCTTAAGGGGCTAGTTGAAAAGGTCATAGCTAGGGTACAGATGTTTGTTTTCCATCAGTTTGTTTCTGCTCTATCAATATTTTCCCTTCTTTGATGGTATTTGAATGTATTCATTTCCAGTAGGATAGAGTCCGCCCTTGCCACTACCAGTTAACAACACAATGTAGTATATTCTTTTTGACATGCCAAAGGACAAACTCTTGTTTTGGCTGTAATTGTTTTGTCAATAAAGCTCTGCATATCTTTTTTCTTTCTTTAAATTGAGTTCATCTAAACTTCTCCTCTGATGGCACAGATGGCTCTTCCACCAACAGCAGGGTTGGGAAAATCATGTGACATTGGAGACAGGGCTAAAGATGTGACTTCACAGCCTCCTTCATCACATTTTGGCAGTTCACATGGGTAACATGTAAAGGAGACTAATATAGTTCAACAATTTATTTATTTATTTTATTGCATTTATATCCCACCTTTTTCCTCTAAGGAACTCAAGGCAGTGTACATAATTCTCCTCTCCATTTTATCCTCAAAACAACGACCCTGTGAGGTGGGTTGGGCTGAGAGTCTGTGATTGGCCCAGTCACCCAGTGGGTTTCCATGGCTGAGTGGGGACTAGGGGAGGATCTACACTACTGCTTTAAAGCACTTTAGAACAGTTTTGACAACTGTTGGGGCCCAGGACACACTGCATATACAGTTTTCAAAACGTTTTCAAAGTTCTTTAAAGCGCTTTAAAAGCAATAGTGTATCCCCCCTAGAACCCAGATCTCCCGACTCCCAGTCCAACACTTAGCCACTACACCACACTGCAGGTATGAGAATACTTCCATAAATCTATATGGTGTAATATCTGCTAATGTTCCTTTTCACATGCATTCAAATGTTAATACATAAAGTTTTGATGATGGTCTGCTTAGAATGCCCCTATTGTCTGGATGTCAATCAAAGCTAAAAGCACTAGCTAAGTTTATTCACTGGCAAGCACATCTTTGTGTGCACATACACACGGAGAGGCATACAGAGACATGCACACACTACATACACCATAGAGCTGTGTGAAAATGGCCTTTCAAAATTCTCCACCCTATTTATTGGCACAGAAATTGGGGTTGGGGAGAAGTTTCATTGAATTTCTCCAGACAGAGGAGAAATTTTCCAACAATTTCTCAGAGGTAGTGCAAGGGTTGTAACAGTTTCTCTTTTTTTCCCCCAAGTTTTTTTTTTTTAACTGCCACTTCAAGTGGCAACAGTACCAACAACTATGTTGGCAGACTAGCCCCCATTTTGCATCCTCTACAATATCTCATTCCTGACATTGTTGCAGGTTGCTGGGGTGGGAAATGCAGCCACCACAACAAGTAATGGTGGAGAAAACGTGGAGAAAATTCTGCAGATAGTCTATTTCTAGTCAGGTGGGTAAGAAAGGGAAAATTTCTAAGAAAAATATATTTGAATAAATTTTGGCTCCGCTGTAGATACATCTTGTCTCTAATGTAGGTACTGATAATACCACTCCTTCCCTGCAAGCCCTGTAGTGAATGTGAAGGAGGAGGGAGACAGTGTTGCATTCAACTCCAGGGAAGGGGTGGAGCTACTGTTGTGCCAAAATCTGACCTCCAATTTCCTGAAACTTTTTTCCCCCCATGAACGAAGCTTCAATTTTTCTGCCTTATTCTCTTTTTTTCTGCCTCATTAATTTTAAATTTCTTTTTGGTGGTGTTTTTGACCTTATTTAATTACTGTGGTGTGGCCGAGGGTACTGTGTGAGAGTGTGTTTATTCTTTCTACTACATATCTTTCCATTGTTTTGCAATCTCCCAAGTTGCCTGCACTTCCTGATTTGGAAATAGCCTATAGTAGGAATTGCCTCATGATGTCTTCCTTGGATAGGAAGTGTGGGAAGCCAAGTAGGGGCAGATCTACACCAAGCAGGATGTGACACTTTTAAAACATTTTGAAAACTGTATATGGAGTGTGTCCTTTGCCCCAATAGTTGTCACTACTGTTATAAACTTTTTTAAAGCAGTAGCACAGATCCTGCCTAGGCCAGGATCCTATTTCTTGGATAGTTTACTAGAAGGTGATATATACATTTGTGTAGTAAATAATTAAAATCATGTATGTTCATACCTGGACCAACATATTAACATATATTCTTGTACAAACAATTCCCCCTCACACAAGGTGGGCCTATCTCATTTGCAGAAATACACACACAGACACACACAAACACACACACACACACACACACACACACACACACACACACACAGTATTTCCCCAACCAATTCAATGAATAATGTCCCCCCTCCCCTCTATCCCCATCTCTATTCTTTACTGCTTTTCTGAAGAACAACAACAATTTAATCATTTTGCTTTTCTGATTTTCGTTCATCACTGCAGTGGAAGTACATTGCCACAGGGGACTTCTTTTTTTAAAAAATCCAACATAAAATTGTTTTTGTTTTGTTTTCATTTAATCCTCATTTTGCTACAAAGTTTATTTCAGAATTCCACTTCTAGTAAAGACATCTACTTAAATGCCCAGTACGGAAATCTCTTTAAACATCAATATGAAATGTTCTGCTTAAACTGAGTCATCTTTGACTATTCTCTTAGGTTCCCACAATCTGTCTAGAAAAGGTTTGTGGGTTTTAAACTGTTGAGTTTCTTACATTTTTCTCCTTGCTCATTTAATGGACGTATGAATATTGACTTTAACAGGATTAAATTGAGGAAAACATGAAAACATTAATTCACTACTACATTAGATGAGACGATGATTACATTATTCAGTTCCAGCTCCAGATTTTTGAGGGCCTTTGGGCTAGATGCCCTCAATGGGTCCTCCTTCTTCAGTGAGACTTATCGTGCATTGCTGTGTTAGTCCCTATGAGTATTGAAGTGCACTGATAACTGTTGGGGCACATTCCATATACCACTTTTTATTTCCTGCTTTTTATTCCACATTCGTAATGATTTGACACAAGGTGTAGATCTGGCCATAGTTTGTTTTCATCTGTCTCCTCCTCGCAGCACCTGGCATAGAGCCACTTTGAAATTCAACTGTCCCTCCCTCAAACAACCTCAGCCAGAAAAAGAAGGGGCTTTACCTCGAAATGGAAAATTGCAACCACGTACATCATTTACAAGAAACCATCAAGAGAAAGGACCAAATAGAGAAGATACTTTCAAAACAAAGAGCTACCTGGTCAGATGATCTCTTCATGTACTTCAGGGCAATCAGTGAGACTTAAAAATACCCCCAAACTTTTGTGCCTGTATCTACAAAGCTTTGACTGTGAAGTAGATTAAGTTAAAATAAGTGACTGGCTATTTTGTTATCACAAAATGCTGACTTTCTATTAGTCTAGTTTCTTAAGCATATAAACAAATTAGAAGTTGAAGTGAGTTCTGGGCCTTTTAGCCCCAGTTATCCAAATAGCCCCAATTAACCAATCATGCAAACAGATGTACAGACAGGGCAAATACATTTCTTTGTATATAATGCTAGTTGTTCTTGTTGTTGTTAAATTACTTCACTCCTTTAGGCTGCAATCCTACCTGGGAATAAGTGGAACTTACTTGTGAGTAGCATGTATAAGAGGATTGCACTGTAAATGTGCAAGGTGCTTCTAGTATCTACTCTGTGTGTGTGTGTGTGTGTACACACACACATACATATGTCTCTTTATATACCATTTTACATGCTAGAGCACTGAAGAAGTCATGTGGCTGAAATGCATTTTATTAGAATCATAGAATAGTAGAGTTGGAAGGGGCCTATAAGGCTATCGAGTCCAATCCCCTGTTCATTGCAAGAACCTTCCTTATCAAATTAGTTTTGCTATTGAATGGTATAACTGAGTCACACTTTTTTTTTTGCATTGCATGATGACTGTATGTTTTAGTCTGTAGAGATAAAGTTGCAGTATCAAGCTTTTTGGACATTGTTTATTTTCACCAGTTTATATATTCCATTTGATATGTTGCTTCTTGCTTTTCAGTATCCACTGTAATGACATTTTTAAAAGTTTAAACATGTTGCTTTTTAATAATACTATTTTTTTCTATATAAAGAAGAAAGTGAGGATGAAAGCAAATATCTCACCACATAGTCATATTAATTGAGCAAGGGCTTTGGTGCTAACCTCCTGGGCCCAAATCCAAAGTATCATTCAGTCCTCCTGAATCTCATATGGCACTCTTCCCCAAAATGGTGCCCTTCAGATGCCTTGGACTACAACTCCCAGCATGCCCCAGCCATTGGGGAAGTTGGGGAAGGCTGCTATTTTCTTTCCTCTGCATGCATCAATCCCATTACCCTTTCCTCTACATCTGCTACCTTCCACCCCTGTAAGGGATCAAGGCATTTCTGGACATATGAACTATATTTCTACTTTTTCTTCACTTTGTCTCTTCCTCCTTTTCTTTCCCTCTCTTTTACTTCCTATATTCTGTCATTCTTCATCTTAAAGAAACATGACTCACCACCTTTTGGGCATGTTTTTTCTAGCTTTAGTATATCTATCCTCTTCCCTGTTTTTATTACACCCTTCCAATCAAATTCCTTTTTGCGGTCATAGCTCTGATCTAGTACTGACACAAGAGCTGCCATTTGTGGGGAAGGGGGGGGGGGAATATAAGACCTAGGGCAAAAAAGTGTAAGCAGAATTGTGAGATTTTTATGGTATTGCCATGCGGTGGCTTTGTTATTTGATTTCACATTGAGGAGGCTGAGCATAAATCACAGACACAGGGTGAAACCTAAACTAAATCTGGAATGTCCAGATTAGGTTAACTTTCTTTTTCTTCCTTAGACCACAGGTGTTCAATAGCTTCAAAGAAAACAAGAACACTAAAACATTGTTTTTATTTACCACTAAATCTTCAAATCCTTTAAAAATGTATCTGGATCTATAATATTTTTGTGCCAATTCACATTCCTAACATATGATCAAAATAAAGGCCTCCGCAGAGGCAGGTGTTTCATATCTGAAGATTTATGTTATGTTTAACAAACCCATTAGCAATAGGCAATATAGTTGTGTGTTGTAATCCAAAGTATAAGACAAAAAGAGTTGACATTTTTGGAAGGATCAAGTTGACATTTAGATAGAAAAATCCTGTAATGTTTCTGGAAATGATTTGTATGAGCACATTATTTTTAGTCACACCAGATATGACTTTAACCAACAAGGTTCCTACAAGAATGTGGGCAACAGTAGGAATGGAGGAATCTGTCAGTTTTACCTTCTACCACATTCAAATTTGGATAATCTCACTTTCTTTTCATTGAATTCATGATTTTTTTTTGCAAATTTTGGTAAATTCCTATGAAAAATAAACTGAACAAAATTCTCAGCCATCTATATTGGCCATATTTGATAGGTACAGCTATCCACAGTATGGAGAGGGTCATGTTGTACCTGCCTGCAATGTAGCTGATAAAGAGAAAGTGTCTGTCAGGAAAAAGAGGTGGCCACAAAGATGGCAGAATGTACACGGATTCAAAGCCAGGCTTTTAAAAAACTAATCATCCAAAACCCTGGGCCTGGATGGACAAATCTGTCAATTTCACTTTCTCCCACATTTTTGTTTTGTTTTGTTTTAATCTCAAGTCCTTTCCATCAAATCAATGGAGAAATATTGAGAAATTTTGGTAAGTTCTTACCAAAAAGTGAATCAAACAAAATTCTGATCCAGTCCGAGGAAACGGTGCTCTCAGTCTCCAACACAAATAATCCAAAGGCAACCATATGTTGTGGTTCTTCCAAAACATGCTCCACCATAACTTTTGCTGATTATATTATATTGCAAGAAATACCCTTAGGAACTGGAGTGACATTATTATTGTTTTATCAACAACAACAACAACAACAACTTCATTTAGAAAGCACCTATGGTTAAGTAAACTGTACAAAGAATAAAAACAGGGCAGTTCCTGACTGCAGACTTACAATCTAATAGACAGACAGAACACAACAGGGGGGGAAACAATGTGAAGGGAAGTGGGTGGGGGGAAGCAAGTTCAGGCACTAATTCTTAAAGTTATATAAACCCTATGAGGGCATGCATATACTACATCTCTGTTTGGGCCCATACATCTTCGTGTGTGCTAGTGTCCATCCTCTCAGTCCTCCTGAATTTGCCTCTCTAAGTGTCATGGTCTGAAGCAGTGTTCACTTGAACATGAGTAGAATGCCCATCTGACCAGGAACCCTGTTTTATCAAGGTCCCTGAACTCATGGAGCATTCGACTTTTGTTCAAGGGAATGCAAATAGAACTCTGCGTCATACCTTGCCACATCAGGAAAGAAGGTGGGTGTAGCACACACAGAGACATAGGGGGTAGGACCAGCATGCACATGCCCCCCCCCCTGCACACTTTGAGTCCCCACACATTCAGAAGAGTGCTTAGCCAACATTTGTAAATTGCCCTTTCTAAGGGCCACATTTTGTTTAATGCACATGTGGGATCGAATTGTGTTTTCATTTCCATGATTCCCACTGATTAAGAAACCAGCCACTTTTTAGTTTCAAAAGCAAATTGCTTCTTACGCAGTAGAAAATACCACAGCTAAAACAAAGCAAAATCCAGGTGTTATGTGAGGGACCTTGGTCAAGTGGTTGCCAGGACTAATTTCATCCTTTGTAGAAAACAAGAAATTATAAAGCAAGAAAGTGGAATGTGGGAGAATTTGATGCAATTCACCTTTACTGCTTAGCTTAACAAAATAGTTACATAAATACCTGGATGAAAAGAATATTGTCATAATATCTGTTCCTACCAACTCTTTAAAATCCAGATCTCTCTCTCCCTGTCTTACTGGAAAAAGAAACAAGAAACAGAATCTCTGGTCCCAAAAGAAAAGAGGGGGGAAATGAAATGCAGAATCAGCAAAGTCATTCAGCTTCTAGGCATGCTGGGTATTTAAACCATAAAAAGAGGCATTTTGCATATCAGGCAATGTATTACAAAATCTTAGCCTTCATTATTGCTTTTGATTTTGCTGATTGCATATTAAGCATCTCTTTCCAACCACCTGGTTGCGTGAATGAATGAAAAAGCACCACTTGTTCAGTAAGTGATTGTTAATGCATACGTTATAAGAGGGAAGAATTCCAAGAATGTTACAGTAGGTCCTTGACCGTACCAGACGTATCCAATAAAAAGGGATAGCTTGCTGTGAGGCACTCATTACTCGGAAAGCATGTGAAATAGATTGCAACTAAATTAGATGGTGCCAGGGCCATTTTACTGTAACATAACAGAAAATTCTATTTCCACAAAAACACAGGGAAAAAGTAGTGCATCTGGTTCTTTGGAGTTACAGCTGTTTTTAGAATCTGAAAACAGAAGACGTTCTTTCTATTTGGATCATTTAACTATGTATAAGGGATATATGGGAAATGTGATGTTTCCACTTTCATAGCAACATATTTACATATGGATTTGTGGTTTCACCTCCTGGAAAAAAGTTAACTTCTATGAAAAATGAAATTAACAGTAGCTTGGATCCAGATTTATTCATACTCAGCATGTACTCAATTAAATGAATGCGACCTGTTGTCACTAACCAGAATTCATTGTATGACCATGGTTCAGTCATACAATTAGCCAACAATCTTTATTGCATACTTATAAAAGGGGAATGATTATGATCTCAGATAAGGACACTCAAGGATATGGAACTGTCGTGTTTCTTAAAAAACCTCCTACCTTCTTAGGAGACAAAAAAAGAGGCCTGCTAAGTAATCCACAAAGCTTTATTTAAGTAATAAACATCTCTTCCCACCTGAAGGTCTAATCTCTTGGAAACTTCTCCCTAGGCAAAACTAAGCAAGGCAATTGTTGTTTCAAGGAAAACGGAAAGCTTTTTCCCAAAAGGCGTTAACTTCAGAGAGGTTAGTTTTGAGGTCAGCCTGCCTTCCACTCCGTGTTTTACCCTGTGCTGCACACTAGGATCAGTTAGCCTGTCGGTGGCCTCTCCTTCAGAAGAATGTTGGCTTCCCGCTGCCTCTGTAAGATTTGCCCTTGACAAGATAAGCTCTGGAGAGAGATCAGGACCAGCTGGAGTAGAACGCGTGGAGAGCTCTGCCCCCCACTGGTACAGGCTGGCCGGTGTCTGGGGCCGACTCCTCTACTTCAGAGTCTGAGACCTTAGCTAGACCTAAGGTTTATCCTGGGATAAACCTTAGGTCTAGCTAAGGCCTGATTCTGATTGATTACCTGAAACACCTTCTTTCAAAACAGGCGAGCAGGGCTAGACATAACAGGTACAGTCCATATTTGGAAGTGAACTGACCTGTTTTGCTTGTCCTCAGTGGAATGTAGTTAACCTTCCGATTCCACGCTCCATGCTTTTAAATGCAATAAAATGCATATAAAATGTGCACCATAGGATAAAATTCACACAAATGCATATAAATTCTTGTGTTGTAACAAAGCAACACAGAGATGAATGTAGAAATGGTCTGATCCATCCATCTCTAATCTCAGGATACTTATGAGATTACAATGAAAAATGTAAATATTTTGCAGATAAAAAGTTGTAAATGATAATTCACTTTATCTGATAACTCTTTATATATACTCTCTCTCTCTCTCTCTCTCTCTCTCTCTCTCTCTCTCTCTCTATATATATATATATATATATATATATATATATGCAAATGGTTACATATTTTTACTATTTACAAATTCCTCTTTTTCCTGCACATTCATACCCATTTAATGAACACTTTTCATGGGTCTGTTTCTATGGGAGACTTTTCAAACACATGGTACAATCACAGCTTGCCTTTCTCCTGCATGCATGTCTTATCTGCCCTGAGAAACCACTTACATATTTATGCACAACTCAGCCATGTCTGCACAACTAATCTGGCCCCTGCAGGTGGTTCATTACCCATGCACCACCTATATACACCTTAATTGACAATCTGAACTTTTCAAACTGATAGCTGTGGAATTTAGCTCAGCAAGAGACCTCTCAAATCTTGCCATTGGCTCACTGGCCACAAACAAATGCTGTGTGATCTCTCCGTAACGTACATTACTAGCAATCTCTTGCATGTGTGATGTGTTACAAACAGAGACTTTATTGAGTTTGTGATGTATTTCGGACGCATAATTGGACTCCCATCACATCCTGGGTATAGGGCAGACCTGTACAGCTTTTGGCACACCAAGCTGAACATCACTCAGCAGGTATATATTATGGCCTGCCATATGCTTGACAACCCCTCGGTTTTTGAGGTTTCAGACAGGCAACAAAAACAGGTGGTTGATCAAGCCACTAGTGGGCTACCATGCATGATTGGTGGACTATGCTCATCTTGGTGGGTAACCATTTATGCAGGACAGGAATAGAGAGATTGTTGGTGTGCGTGTGGTGGTGGTGCTCTTTGGCATGAGCATTCCAAGAGAACAGAAGGGTTGTCAAGCATAAGGCAGACTGTAATATATATATATATATATATATATATATATATATATATATGCATAGATTGAACAGCAATGTCTATGCAGGCAAGAGATTTGCAAGCGCATCAGACTGTGAACATATTCCTGGACTAGGACAGCTATTTGTTGGGTTATTGCCAGAACTTTTCTCCTTCTGGAACTCTGTTTGTGCTCAGAAACAAACACACATCACACAGGTCTTACACAGCAGAGCTGGTTTATTTCCTTCAGGCTTCTGTGCAGTTCAATTCAGATCAGTTCAGATCAGCACACTGAGGCATACACAGAGAGCAGTGATCAGAGAGCAGTGATCAGTCCATTTTACACAAGTGAGAAACTATATACACATCTTACACAATTCTTATCTACATTACATACAGCTGTGATGAGGCTAACTTAGAATCTTGGCAAGGTTCCCAGAACAGCCTCTATCTCAAGGTAATTGCCCACAGATAGTCTTTCTCTGTTTAACCCTGAGATAGCCATACACACACAATTTTAATGACTAAGCAAGTATTTCTTTTCATATACTTAACACTATTTATATATTAAATTATGAAATTGTTGTTTCATACCTCTAGATCCCATTCCCTGTGGTTTTGTTGGATCAGTAGCAGAATAATATCCTCTTCTGATGTGAAAACTGAAGGACAGAGGGATAGCTTTTCAAAGAGAAAATGTGATCTCCTCAGTCAATTATTTTGCAATTAAATCACAGCTAGGTTATCATGTCTTAAATAAGCTCCATTTAAATATATTTTATATGGATAGTAAAATTAATGATAACGTTACGTTTAAAATACTCTCAAACCTAAACGTGAGTAGGACATGGTGAGAATTATAACCCTTAAAATGTCCCATTTCATCATGGAAAGCCTACGTTGTAGTAGTTTGTCCCAGTGCTTCATTTCAGGACATATTCAGGACAACCTTCTTCATGGCTCATTACCTTCCTTTTTGTCATTCCTGCTTAATAACTGATGATGAGAGGAAGGACTGCAACATGCCCTGTTGTGCGTTCCAGTCCTCCAGAATTTGTGGTTCACAAGAAGAATGTACAACGTTAATTCTGGAACTGGAACATGTAACATTTTGCTACAGCTTTCAGTTTTTATTTAGCTCATTTCCACCTTCCTCCATTTTTCCCCAACTCCTGCATTACTAATACATGTACATGCAGGGCCGGCGCTACCATTGAGGCCAGTCAGGCGGCGGCCTAGAGCGCCAAGCTAAGAAGGGCGCCGGGGCGCAGCGCGCACAGCACTCGGCCAAAGTACGAGAGGGCGTGTGCGTTGAGGAGGAGCTGGGCTGCTGGCAGGCAGCATGGGGTGGTGAGGCCGATTCTAGGAGTCAGCCGAAGCAACGCCTACAGGGATGCTGGGCGGGGGGCGGTTCCATGGCGCACACGTTCTTGGACTTTTGCGCCCTGGAGCCGCCCTCCCAGAGCCTTGGTGGAATGATGCGCAGAAGCAATTAGCCAGTTGGCACGAACAGCAGCAGCAGCAGTAGCATTTCTCTCTCCCACCCCCACGACTTGCTCTTGCATTGTCCGAGCCTTCCCGCCTTCCCCTCCCGTCCCCTGTAGCCACTCCTTAGAAACTTAAGTGGAAGGAGATTGCAGAGCCTGGCTCACGTAGTCTGAAGCACTTTCCTGCAATACCTTTCCAAACAGCTGGCACAGAGCAGCTGCAAATAACTACTTTTCCAATGGCTTTGATGAGCAAAAACCAAAACCACCCTCCAACTTCGTTTTCTGTTTGAAAAGCAGATTACAGCGGCTGGGTATGTGATCAAGACAATGTTGTCAATGTCCCCACCCCACCCCAAGTCGCCTAGCACTAGCAAAGAACATTTATTTCCCCAATTAAGTAAAAACAACACCCATCTACTCCTAAGCTTCTAGGTGCAAAGAGAGAATAGGTTTGCTTGCTACTGGCTGCAATGCTTGGCACACTTGCCTAGATCTAAGCTCTATTGTCTTCAATGGGGTTTCCTTCCAAGTAAGCAGGTATTGGATTGCACTGTCAAAATGTAGCTGATCTAGTCAAGATTGCGGGTTATTGGTTTGTTGGTTTTTCACAGTGTATGTGTTTACATGTTTACTCAGAAGGAAGCCCCAATGAGTTCAATGGGACTTCCCAGTTAAGTGTAGGATTGCAATCTTAGTATTGCACCACAGACACACCAACAATGGCCTTTTTCAACTGGGATTTTGCTCTGGTTTTGCCTTCTACAATCTGCCTTCTTTAGACAGGTTGTAGTAATCAGACTGTTAATGTTCTGGGTTTGTTCACATTTTCTATTTCTTTCTTTTTTTAATGATGAGAAGTCCGATCCATGCCCGAAGTTTACCTATTTGTTTCTGTGGATTTCCTTCAAACCCATTCTGCTTTCAATAGGGTCAAATCTGAAAGAACAGTTTCTCACAAGCAAAAAACAGACCGCCCCCTCCAAAACGCAACCCACACACCCAGACATTTTACCTCCTTGTAAGGCCGAAAACTTGTTCAACTCAATCGGTATGAATGGGTGATCGCGCCCGTCGCCTAAATCCAGGTGCTCAAGTCTTACTGAACAAAGCAAACAGAGGTAAAATAATTACATTGCTAGTGCGGGATGGATCCAAAGGAGTGATTGGGTCTCTTTCTCAGACTTGGACAGATTTGGGCATGTGTGATAAGGGCATAATTATACTGGGAATGCTGAGCAAAAAGACACAAAACCAGCTCCAAACAGCCTGAGGTAGTCTTAGGGTCACAGTTTTATACAAATTAGCTGTTTTAAGAAAAAAAACTCAATAAAAGGAAAAAAATAATAGTTCAGAAACCCTTCTTGAACAGCTGAATTGAAGTTGGCAATTTTGGGGGGTGGAGGTGGGGGAGGTGAAAGTAGTTCACCTTGCCTAGGGCGCAAAATAGTCTGGCACCGGCCCTGTGAACATGCATGACAAAATGCAACAAAATAGCAATCTTGATGCAATCACACACATGATCAAATCAAGGTTCTTTTGGGTGTTCTTTTATGGATGTGTACTTGTGCTCTTTCACATTGACAAACTATCACCTAAACAGAATCTTGATACATGTAGGGATTTTGTTAAATCGGTTCCCTCTGTTTTGAAGATTGTCAGATGTCTTTCATTCCATTGTCCATTCATTGATGTAATCAGGTTTTTTTTTTTTGTGGGGAGGGGAGGAGAATTTCATTGTACTTGTGCTAGTAGGCGCCTCAAGAGTTCCTGAACCATGCTTTGGCACTTGGCCTCCGCCTCCACTAGAACTGAAGCAGTGCAGCCGTGCTGTTCCTGTCCCTCACTGCCACTTTTGCTGCTAATAGCAGCTGCTATCGACTCTCCTGTTGTAAAAGGTAAGGGAGAAGAGTGCACCACTTTCGCTTGGTGATATTGTCTCTCTGACAGCCAAGATGAAAGAGGCCGAGTTTGGTGGCGGGGCTGGCCTTTATAAGCCTATGCACCTGCCCTTGTCTCCAGAGGCATACATGCCTATGAATGTGAGGTGTATTAATTCTATTCCTTTCCCCCAGCAACAGCCGTCTCCTGCCCAAGCTGGGCTGGGCTGGAATGGATTTCCCTCCATTTTTGTAGATTTTTTGTGGAATGTCTTTCATTTCATCGTCCATTCATTGATGTAATCAGGGCTTTTTTTGTGGGGGGTAGGGTAGGAGAATTTCATTGTACTTGTGCTAATTCACAAGTGCAATAATGTGTACTTGCACAAATGTGATCTTCTGCACTTGCTCATGAGTGCAAATCTACTTTAACTAATGTGGATTAGTTTCCCAAAAGTGGGTGGGGGGGAATGGAAAATGTGCAAATACCCACCCCATCTACATTTTTCATGCTTAACACTGTGGTGGAAATGTGCATTTTTTTGTTGATCATTTTAAAATATCTTTTTAGAATTAAATTTGCATACAATTCCTGGAATGTTTTTTTTTAAAAAAAACAGTCTGCAAGTCCGTGGAATCTGCACAACTCAGAAAAAGCTGGTCTACTGCAGGGTTCATGGGTCAGAGTCATAGAAAACTGAACCCATTTGAATCCTTTGTAGCTTTCTCTGACATCCCTAGACACAACTAAATATATGATAGCATTTAGTTTGCCTTGTGTATTTTATCAGTATGCACAACTACAATATTCATATCAATAAAACAAAAGAATCTCAATGCAATTGTTTGTTAAATTGAATCAAGCTTTTCATCAACGGACATGTGCGTAGCAATGACAGAAAGGGGAAAGAACCTGACAATTTTGCAACTGCTGAAAATTGTGCAAGCATGAAGAGTGCTTGGTACCATCTATGGCCATCTTTATAAAAGGAAGGATGGAGAATTCAAAATGCATCAATTTCAGTGTGAAAACAATGACTATCCAGAACTCCACAAACTGAAAACTCAAATGGGGAGAATTTGAAAGGCATCCTTAGGCTGTTGCTAGACCTTGCGGGCGGGCGGGCGGGGGATTGGACATCGTGGGCGGGTGGGGGGAGGATCGGACATCGCAGGGGGGAAATCGGGGGGCAGGGAACCCTTTTTTAAAAACAACAACAACACCTACCTTTCTCGTTGGTGCACTCCTGTGCACATGACCACTTTAAAAGATCGAAGAAAATGGCTGACACGATGGGGCTTTCCTTTACCCCGTCATGTCGACATATGGATAGAAGCAACAGCCTTCACTACTTCTAGCACGAGCTGGCCCCTCCACACGCCTGGATTTTAAGGTAGGTCTACCAAGGCCCTTAATTACATCCTTATTTCCATTTTAACTTTTATTTTTATTTATTTATTTATTTACTACATTTTTATATTGCCCAATAGCTGAAGCTCTCTGGGCAGTGCGCAATGAAAACTATAAAATGCAAGTATACAATAAATGTAAAACGTTAAAAGTTTAAGAATGTAATAAAAAAATCAGATAAATTACAGTCCAGGGAAAGACTGTGTGAAAACATATGCTTTCAGGAGGTGTTTAAAGCATGTTACATTTTCTGTCTCCAAAGTGCATGAGGGAGCGTTTTCCAGAGGGTGTGGGCCGCTACAGAGAAGGCCTGCTGCTGAGGTTCTGCATAGCGACATTCCATTCATTTCGGAATGGCCAGCAAGACCTAATTTGAAGATTGCAACTGTCATCTAGGTGTATAGATGAGGGCTAATAAACTGAAACTCAATCCAGACAAGACGGAGGTACTGTTAGTGGGTGCTTCATCTGTCCGGCAAGGTGATGTTTGCCCTGTCCTGGACGGGGTTGCACTCTCCCTAAAGGATCGGGTCCGTAGTTTGGGTGTGCTCTTGGATCCAGAACTGTCACTTGAGGCACAGGTGAATTCAGTGGCAAAGAACACCTTTTTATCAGCTTAGGCTGATATACCAACTGCACCCTTATCTGGACAGAGATAGCCTAGCTACAGTTATCCATGCTCTGATAACCTCTTTTTTGGATTACCGCCATGCGTTATACGTGGGGCTGACTTTGAAAACAGTCCAGAAACTTCAACTGGTACAAAACAGGGCAGCACGGTTACTAACAGGGACTGGCTGATGAGACCACATCATGCAAGTCCTTTTCCAGCTTCATTGGCTGCCAGTCCAGGTCCGGGCCCAATTCAAAGTGCTGGTATTAACATTTAAAGCTCTAAACGGCTTGGAGCCAGGCTATCTGAAGGAACGCCTCCTCCCATATGTACTTGCCCAGACCCTAAGGTCATCCCCAGGGGTTCTTCTCCACGAGCCCCTGCCAAAGGAAGTGAGGCAGGTGGCTACTAGGAGGAGGGCCTTCTCTGCTGTGGCACCCCGGCTGTGGAATGAGCTCCCTAAGGAGGTTCGCTTGGCACCTACGTTATATGCTTTTAGACGCCAGGTGAAGACCTTTTTATTCTCCCAGCATTTTAACAGTCTATAAATAAATTTTAACTTGGTGTTTTAAATTTGTAATTTTGCATTGCTGCTGTTTTTATCTGGTTGAGCTTTTATATTGTATTTTATATTATGGTTTTGTACTGTTGTTTTATACTTTGAATGTTTTTAATTTTTGTGAACCGCCAAAAGAGCTCCGGCTATTGGGTGGTATAGAAATGTAATAAATAAATAAATAAATAAATAAATAAATAAATGGGAAGGTGGTCTGCTAGGTATGCTGGTCCCATTTTTTTTAGGGCTCTATAGGATAATAAGATAACCTTGAATGTAGCTCAGTAGTGTCCTATGATTTGTGTCCAATGATTTTCTATATACCTTGATGCTTTAGGATGCACTTACTATGTAAGAATCTGAAATTCAGGCAGTGGAGTAAAACATCTCACCTCTGTTGCTTCAGCTCTTTACAGCAAAGCATTCCAACAAGATACACCTTATGTGTAACCCAGAATCACATTTGGAACATTTTTTTCCTTGACCTATTGCCATGAGGGGAATTCTTTTGCTTTTGGTCCTTTAAAGCTACTCTGTCTGGCTGACAGAGATTCCTTTCCTGTGCTAAGCTACAGGAAGGCATACATCTTACCATTTTAGTGAGTCTTGACCTGCTCTGTAACGCCACTGTGAGACCTATTTGGGGGGAAATACATTGGCTGTTCCTTTAATGAATGGTGAACAGTGGGATGGAATCTTACAACAGGCAGTGTCGCAGATGACGAAGATATTATTTCCAATATATACAAATACCTACAATTTTTTTTATTGCCAACTATTCCATTCGGTTTCATCTATCAGTGCACTAAAAGGCACAACAGTTCTCTTTGCTTGATGCTCCTGAAAATTGTGTTCTCGGGAAACTGGGAAATAGATATGCCCATAGTGCTCAATTAATGTACTGAGAGCCTAAAACTACATGCAATGCTGAAAAACAAACAAAATAAAAACCCTGCTGGTTTAAAACCAGGGTTGAGGTTATCTCATGTTGGCTCAAGCTTCACACAGCTAGGAAATTTGGAGCTAAGGCTGATGCACCCAATAGTGACGTTGTGCAATGTCACAAATTGCTCTTGTTTACAACTTACCTCCATGAACTCGCACCTTTTCTTGGGGCATGTCTACACCTAAGGGTGTAGAGGGCGGTAGGGGGAGGATCGTGAACTTACCTGCTTCTGCGATCCTCCCCCAGCATCTTGATGGCAGTGTGACATCCCAGAAGGGAAGAGGGACATCATGGCCGCCATTCCCCCCCCCACGGAACGCGGATGGAGTGCAATTGCGCTCCAGTGCATGTATATTTTAAAAACAAACAAACAAACCCTTGCAACTGCTCCCCACCTCCACTCCCAATGGGCACAGACTGTCCCTGCACAGCTCTGTGTCCCTTTCCAGAACCCTGCTACTCGCAGGGAAGATGGGACAATCTGGGAGTAGCGGCAACATCACCCGTGCTCCTCAGGATGGTCCTGGGACCACAGAAATATTGGAAAATACATGGTCCCAGATATCCCAGAGAAAGTCCCTGGTTGGCTCGGGTTGCCCCCGGGATCCCTTGTGCATCATGTGGATGCACAGGATGACCTGGAGATGACCCTGGGATATAGGCATGGTTTAGACATGCCCTAAGTCTTCCAGGGCCAATTCCAGATGGAGGATGGAGTGCCTGGTAGATCATGGATGCCAACTTTTAAATTATTAGCTGAACGGGTGTCATTTTTAGGAGCAATAGACTTTTGAGGTTTAAAATGTTGGAATCATCTTTATTATTATTTACAAATTACCTGAACTAAAGGGGCATTTGCATGACCCTCTAATGTGTCAGGGCAATTGTGTCTGGGATGCTGCACGTTGGTATCCAAATACCTCCCTAACAGGAAAGGAGATGTTTTTCCTAATTAACAATCCATGAACATGTAGATATAAAAGAGTCAAAAAATTATAAAAAAAATTTTATGCTACAATATACCAAATATATATTCAAGTAATAAATATTATCACAATTTTCAAAACGTTGAATGTGTATTGAATACTGAAATTATAAAATAAAGTTTGCCAGATGCATTTTGACCACAGACGCCCTGTTCTGTAACATAGAAATGAAAGAATGAGATTATTCAACATTTCTAAGGTACATTTTAACTATCTTGGGGCACTTCGTCAATTCTTTTATGAGTATTATATACTTCTGAGTCTGACAACAAAATGTCTCATGAAATATTTGCTTGGTATATTGAAATGTTAGCATTTGATCTGAATGTTCTAAGGCATGGTGTTTGTATTACTATAACTTATATATGAGGCATTTAGAAATGCATTTGTGCATTGATTCTCAGAGCAACGTCATCAACTCTGTGCTTGCATTTATTGTTTGAAATATATTTTCTATATATTTTGTACATATTCTGCATTTCCATAAAATATTCTAAATTTTTTTCTTTTTTACTCTGATATCTATATCACTGTGTCCATTGATCATTGTTTAGGGGAAGTGGGTTAAATCCAAACAGTCTGAGTAGACCCATTGAAATCAATGATACTAACTCAAGCACCATTGATTTCAATGGACCTACTCTAATCATGACTAAGTCTAGATCCAAACTAAAGTCTCCTTTTTTGTTTGGGAAGTGTTTGGACCTCATTGTGCTCTTGATTATCTCATTGGGAGCAGAAATGAGGACTGAGCTGATGGTGTGTGGGGCAGTGGGGAGGGGAGAATGAACCATTTTCCCCTTGCTTTTACAGTGGGGGTTGGGGGTGAGGAACTTGGTTTGCTGAGCCCTCTTCCAAATCAAGCTGAGTTATAATCCCCAAAAAAACAAAAATTGTTGAACAAAAACCATATGCAAATATTGAGTCAGGAGAAAGCATGTAAATTGAGTGTTGACATCAGCTTGGAGAATTCTTTATTTCGACACATTTAGCTGTATTCTGATCTTTCATACTCACAGCTGCATGTGTCCCATTGTGTCCTGGGGCTCTTTTATTAAACTCAACAGGTGGGTTTGGATCCCCCAGCTGTGAATGCAAAAGAAACCAGAACAGCTGCCACAGGCCAGGAGCCAAAGTGCTTCCCCCCGCCCTTCCCTTCTTGGCAAGAATTCTTACTGAGGTAATGTATTTTATCTCTCCATGTAGGACACAAACAGGCTGAAGTAATAAGAAGACTTGAATCCATGTAAAGAGAAGTGGCTTACGTTCAGGGAAAATTCTCCATGTGACTTTTAGCATAGATGCCACATGTTGGCTCTTTATTTTATCCTCATGGGGGATGCGACACACCTGTGTTTGTGCCATCTGAATCTCAGAAATAAATGCACAGGGTGCCAACGAAGGATTTTTGTGAAGGATCAGCAAATCAGCCCTGGTAATTTTTTTATTTTATTTTTTTGTCATTGACTATGGGACACAGCCATAGCTCAGTGGTAGAGCACATGCTTTTCAAGGTTGGCCCTACTATAAGGCAAACTGGGGTAGATGTGTCAGGCAGCAGGGTTTGGGTGTCTTGGAAGGGAAGCACATTGTTTACAATTTACTTTGCTATTGTTGTATTTTTACTGCCAGGGATGGGAAGATTTCCTGACACAAGGTCCAGAAAAACTTGCTTAGCTTTGATTACTATGCATCATGATTTGGAAGTGGGGGTGGTCTTTGCTGCTCTGCTACAGTAAGGAAAAATGTCTTGTACCGTTCCTGATGCTTTGCATGCAGAAGGTCTCAAGAGCCATCCCTAGCATCTCCAATGGGGCTGGGAAAGAACCTTATCTAAAATCTTGGGGAGCCACTGCCAGTTCATAGACCGAAAGCATCTGTCTTGGTAGAAGGCATCTTCCAATGGTCAACAATATTGTAACAGCTGAATTCAGGCTTATTCCTACTTAGATCAGAATAAGGTCGAGAACCTCAGGCCTGTGGGCCAAGTCCAATCTGCCAGGGGTCCCACTCTGCCCCTCTGTGTTTCCTCAGAAATTTCACTTCTTTCCCCGGCCTCACCCTCTTTCACCAACCATGATCATCAGTCATTTCCCTGCTTTTGCACAGTTTCCCCATTCTAAAAGCTGAAATGCTTCTCCTCATACTTATTCACTAGCAGTAAGAACTTCAATCTAAAATATGCTGGGGGTTTTCAGTCTGCCCCCAACCCCTTTGCCTTTGGCCTTGCCCCATTTTGTCTAAGGAAGGCCCTGCCCACCACTGGTATGTGGCCCCTAAGGACTTCTTTGAAATTGAATTCAGCTCTCAGGCTTGGGGAGGTTCAAAACCTCTGAATTAGACTCATTGCAAATAAGAACAGAAGTCCCATGCTCGATCAGACTGCGGGTCCATGTAGTCCAGCACTCTGTTCACACATGTGGCCAACCAGCTGATGACCAGGGACCAACAAAGCAAGACATGGTGGTGCAACAGCAACCTTCCACCCAAGTTCCCCTTAGCCTAGGGTGACCATAGGAAAAGGAGGACAGGGCTCCTGTATCTTTAACAATTGCACAGAAAAGGGAATTTCAGCAGGTGTCATTTGTATATATGGAGAACCTGGTGAAATTCCCCCTTCATCGCAACAGTTAAAGGTGCAGGAGCTATACTAGAGTGACCGGATTTAAAAGAGGGCAGGTCACCTGCAGCTTTAACTGTTGTGATGAAGAGGAAATTTCCTTTTCAATACAACTGTTAAAGATACAGGAGCCCTGTCCTCCTTTTCATATGGTCACCCTACCTTAGCCTCCTTTTTTCCAAGCTAAACAATCCCAGTTGATGTAACCTTCCCTCATAGGGGAGATGCTCCATCCCTTAATCATTTTAGTTGCCCTTTTCTGCACTTTTTCCAGCTCTATAATATCCTTTTTTAGGTGTGGTGACCAGAACTGTACACGGTATTCTAAGTGTGGTCACACCATAGATTTGTATAAAGGCATTATGACACTGGCAGTTTTATTCTCAATTCCTTTTCTTATAATGCCTAACATGGAATTAGGCCACACACTGGGATGACATTTTCATCGAGCTGTCCACCACAACTCCCAGATCTCTTTCTTGTTCAGTCACTGCCAGCTCAGATCCCATCAGGTTATACTTAAAGCTGGGGTTTTTTGCCCCAGTATTCATCACCTTACACTTGCTTACATTGAACCACATCTGCCATTTGGATGCTCACTCTCCCAGCTTGGAGAGATCCCTTTGGAGTGCTTCACAATCCCTTTGTGTTAACAACCTTAAATGATTTGGTGTCATCGGCAAACTTGGCCACTTCACTGCTCACTCCTAATTCCAGATAGTTTATCAACGAGTTGAAAAAGAATTGGTCCCAATACTGATCCCTGTGGGACACCACTATTTACTTCCCTCCATTGGGAGAATTTACCATTTATTCCTACTCTGCTTTTGGTTCTTTAACCAATTACTGATCCATAAAAGGACCAGTATTCCATGACTGCTAAGTTTGTTCAGGAGTCTGGTGAGGGACTTTCTCAAAAGCCTTTTGGAAGTCCAAGTAAACAATGTCCACTGGATCTCCCCCGTCTACATGTTTGTTGACACTCTCAAAGAATTCTAGAAGATTAGTGAGACAGGACTTGCCTTTGCGGAAGCCATGTTGATTCTTCTTCAGCAGGACCTGTCCTTCCATATCCTTACTAATTTTGTCTTTAATAATGCTTTCAACCAATTTACCTGGAACGGATGTCAAGCTAAACGGCCTGTGCTTTCCTGGATCCCCCGCTGGATCCCTTTTTGAAAATTGGTGTTACATTGGCCATCTTCCAGTCCTCTGGTACAGAGGCTCAGCTTTGGGACATGTTGCATAGTTTTGTGAGGAGGTCTGCATCTTTTGTCCCTATTTAGCTCAGGTCCTCAATGGGACTGAAGTTAGTGTCACATTGATTTCAATGAGTTTGATTGGATCCAATTTCATTTTATTAAAATGCTGGCTGCTTCTCAATCCTTACAACATTTATCCTTATAAAGGGAGGTATTACTATTTTTATAGATAGGGAGGTGATGTTGAGACAAACCGTTACATGGAGTGAAGCCCAAATATATTAGAAGGAACTAATTGTTGTGCAGGATTATCCCCAGTGTGTTTCATTGCAATTTTTTTTTAATAAATACTCTTATGTATCTATCATGAGACACAAATAATTAATGAAACCTATAAAAATTCCTTCAGATGTTTATGTTGAATCATGAATAAATCATGGAGGGTAGGATTTTTTTTCATTACCTGGATTTTAAGCTTTTCTGCCTGCCATAAATTTCCTAGCAGCTTTTCCCTCATAGCTAAGCAGTTATGTGATGCTGTCCTCATTAAATTTATTTCCCTAAAATATAAAAAGAAAGCTGGGGAAGGTGCATACAGATTGAAGCCTCATAATATCTCCTGCTTGAAAGTTTGGATTGAAAAATGACAAGTCTTTCTAAAGAGCCAGGCGCAAATGGTGAGTTTGTTTCAAAAAGAAACCATTTATGTTGTTAGTGAGACTTGAGAATTGATTTATTTTTTTATTGGAACTGAGAGAATGAATACCTGCAATGAAGGAAAATAATTTCTCTCTCTCATCAAATTAAAGGTGACTGGATTTAACTCTAAATTGATTGCATACTTTAAAGATTTGTTATTGTTTTTATTCCCGTAAGAGTATTGATCAGGAGAAACTTGAGGACTCTCTTTTTCCTTTCAAAATATGTTTTATGCTGCCAAGTGCTATTTTAATACAGAGTAAGTTAAAAAGGGCAAACACTACAGTTGACATACTGTAACTGCCTCAAAGGTATTTTCAGGCTATTGGGGAGGAAACAGGTAAAAGCCTTACCTGGAGCACAATTGTTAAACTTGCTGCTATATGTTTAGTTTAGCCAAAGTAGCACCTCATAGCTTTGACATCTGTTATGTTTTTGTCAAGCCATGATCAGCTTTTCCCTTTAATATGAAAGCACAAGCAAACAAACAAAAAACAAATCACTGTTTTTAAATCTTTGTAAATGCCTCAGAGGCAGGATCTTCTCTACTGCTTTATAATAGTTTATGACAGTAGTGACAACTGTTCAATCCCAGGATGCGTTCTACATACCGTTTTCAAACAGTTTCCAAAGCATTGTATCCTGCTTGTTGTAAATCTGGCCTTTAAGTTAAGCAAACATGAATGGAAACACCTCTTTTATGATACCAATGGGACATGTAACTTTTTTAGTTGCTGTCATTTCTGTGGGGAGGTCTGCATGGGGAGTGAAGAATGAATGTCTCTAAGGCCTCATCGGCCTTTGCTAGACCAGGCTATATCCTGGGGTGATACCCGGGATCGTCCCTGTGCGTCCAGATGATGCACAGGGGATCCCGAGCTCAGGCAGGGATCAACTCTGCCTGGCCCTGGGATATAGCCTACCCCTTTGGGTCCGCTTTTTCCCGCGGCTCGGGCTGAGCCTGAGTCTGCGAGCGTGTGGTCCATTTTCCCGGCTTTTCCCAACTCTGCATGAGAAAAGCCGCCGAGCCAGGAGTCACGCATGGGGCACAGCGCTCCCCAGGAGCACTGCACCCATCGGGGGCAGGGTGGGGAAACCCATTTTTTTAAAAAATAAACAACTTACCTTGGCTCACAAATGTTTGTGCGCTCCGTTCCTTTAAAAAAAATGGCAGACGCAATGGGTCTCTCCTTGAGCTTATCGCGCCTGACATGTAGACTAGGGCGACATCCCACAATACTTGCATCATGGGGTCTCCCTTCATCCGGCGTAGAAATTCTGATAGGTCTAGCAAAGGCCTTAGGCCTCATCTACACCAAGCAGGATATTGCACTATGAAAGTGGTAGGAAAGCAATATATAAAAGGCAGAAGCCACACTACTGCTTTATAGTGGTATTGAAGTGCACAGACAACTGTTGGGGCCCATTGGCACATACTGTATATTGCTTTCATACTGCAATATCCTGCTTGGTGTAGATGAGGCCTTCCTCTATAGTCAATATTAATAACCTTTGCATGTATTTTCAGTTTGAAGTGTGTCCTCATACAGGTTTTGGAATGGGAAAGTTGTGTAAGTTTGGATCATTCACACAAATGAGGGGTGTTTTCTACCAACTCCTTCCTCATCTGCACCCCCCTACCACAGCGTATCCCAAACCAATCTCAGGGTGCCCTTCACTAGTGATGCTGCCCAATTTCTTAATTAGTTCGCTTGTTGGTTGAAACTCGTGGGTTCATAATGCTCTCTTTTGTAGCAAGCTTGGATCTCTTACTTAAGAATTTGTTGTTCATTTTTAAATTGATTGCAAGCTTTGGAATATGCCCGTTCTACACCTAAATCATGGCATTTCTTCATATATACTGAGTTGATTGCTTTCACCTTTTTCTTTCTTAAGGAAAAGTGATGGTGTCATTTTAACCCTTTAGTGAAATTACCGATTTTCTTGCTTGGTAAGTAAAAGTACACTATTGTAATATTGGAGTTTGTCTGTGAAAGGGATACCTCAAAGGCAATCCAAGTAGGAGGAGGTCCCTGTGGTGTAGCACAGGCTGTTGTGGCTTGCTGGTATGGTGGAGTGCAAGGTTTTAGTAGATGTAGTTTGTTCCTTACTCAGATGCTACACTAACTAAACTTTCTAGAACAAAATTCCTAGATGGGGAGGGACGGCAATGATAATAAACTCATGGAAGATGCAGAGGCAAGCTGGCAAATCCTCATTTCTCCAAGCTTGTTCATGTTATCTCACATTTTGAGAATTTCTCCAGTCATAAATTTGGTTCATCCAAAACACTGATGACCTTTTTTTTTTTTTTTACAAAATGTTTGCATGAAAATTCATAAGCATTTTTGCGAACATTTCATGTAACACATGCATTTTGTATACATTTTTGCCTAGTATACACATTTGTTACAAGCAGTTTTCCTAACATAGTACATTTTCCAAGTTTATTTTCTCCAGTATAAGCATTGGGTAAGTACAAACAGAATAAATGTCTTCCCCATCCCTACTTTTGGTCATCAAACCCAATGGAAGAGTAGTAATAAGTGAGAAACAGCCCCAGAAGCTTTTGCAAGGTAAAATCAATAAATGAAAAAGGGCTAAGCACCCCTCTCTGCTAATCAATTCTGTCTTGAGGTTGTTTCCCCTCCACCAAGATACTTTGGATCTTGAACACTGGTTGGGCAAAAACACTGGTTGGGCTAAAACTCACTTGCATTAAGCTCCCTCTTCTCTTCTGATGTTTCTCCCATGAAAATGTCTTTCACCTCCATGGAGCAAGTACTGGTTTGGGAATCTTATGTTTGTTTGGGAATGCACAGTTCCACCCTAAATTGCACATAATTCTCTATTAGGCAAGACGAGTAAGCTTGAAATAATTCCATCTTGATAATAGGATTTGGGTCTGTAATTTGTTTGGAACTTTTGATAAGAAAACAAGTAAGCAATTTTGCTTCTACTTGGCTCTTAGGACAACGTTCCAAGTAGTGAAACCTTGTATATACAAAACAGAATTGATGCATGTGGGAACACAACTTATAACTCCCATTTTCTGGTTTAACTACTAATAGGGTTCAATAGGATCACATTTGTGATGTCTGGATACGTTAACATGGTGGTATTTGGGTATTTGATGGATAATTGCCAACCTTAAGATTCTTGCTTTGTTGTGTGCGGAGTCTTGCTGTCTGGATCTGACTTATTCATTATTTAGCACATTCCTTGCATCTTTGGTTCAAACAAGGCAGATACAAGAAGTTGAATCCGAGTGCTGAAAACTGGTGCACTGAGACTAAATGGAAGCATAAAAAAGAGAGGAGAGAAAAAGCTCTTTCAACTGAGATCGGCACAAGCATATCAAAGAACACCCTGCATGGTGAATTATCCTCACATACTCCCTGCAGCACAGAGGTTTCGCAAAGTCCTGACAACACAGCATTTGAATGCAAAGCCCTGGAACTCCAGGTCAGACTTAGAGAATTCTCGGCTAAAGAGATGGGCTGTATATAAATGAGTCTCAATCCTGAAATTTTGCATCACTCTCTGCCTTCTGGCAAACTCAAGCACAAACCCTGCTGAGCCTGACAGTCTCCTTCATTTGCCTGGTAGGCTAGCTTAACTTTGCCCATTATAACCATTATGAAAATATTAATGTTTAAGGGTCAAAGCAGGACAGCTGTGTCTTGCCTTTATCTGCATGGTGTAGTTGGAGCCTTGTAAAGCCATTCAGGACTTTCACACAAGCTGTTGACATTAATAATAATAATAATAATAATAATAATAATAATAATAATAATAATTTGTTACCCACCTCTTCCTCCGGATCAAGGCAAGGTACAACACAAATGCAAATGCCATAAAATACATATAATTGATTAAAAGACTTAAAACTAATACATTATTAAAAGCAGCACAGTATTAAAAGGCATCTTAAAATTAAATAGAGCCTTTTGGGGGCAATGTAAATATACAGCTGCAGAGTCCCCCATCAGGTCTGGGACACCCTACTTCCTCTATTGAGCTGGTTCAGGTCACCTACACTTACTAAAATGACCCCCCCACCCTCCAAAAAAAGTCATGGGAGCTAGCTACATCTTTAAAGTAATGTGCAGGTTATTATTATTATTATTTATTTATATAGCACCATCAATGTACATGGTGCTGACTCCTTATATAGCACCATCAATGTACATGGTGCTGAGTCATCAGGTTGACTCCTGATGACTGGTTCTTTTCATAATGCTCTATTGGGTTGGGGTGTGTCACATACTGTCAGATGACTAATGTACCATCACACACACCCTTCATTTATTATGCACTCCTATTTAACCAAGTTATTTCCTTATATTTTTGAAGGGTGAACCCCTTTTTAATGGCTTTGGTAACGATATGGCAAATTAGAAGGTTAGTTACAAGTGATTCAAGTCAGAACGACTTGAGATGATAGAATCAGGATTTTATTCTGAAGTTTATTTTCTCTTTGTTTCCCCTTGCAAGAATTAAATGTTATTGAGATGCAATCCTTGCCATCGGGCCATCTTTTTGTAATGCTAAAGAAGTATCTCCTTCCCTGCAATACACATTTTAACCCCAAATGATCTTTTGGGAAGTAAGAGTTACAGGCTGGGTTGAATTAGCAATTAAATTATTCTTTTTTTTTTTTAATAAATCAGCACTTCACTGGCTGTGTTGATTATAGAATGCAACCCTACAAAGCAAAGGCATAATTTTTAGACATTGCTGGAATTTGCATTCATTACTACTGCAGGGTTAATCAAGAACCTCCCAATTAAAACCACTTCAACTGCCTTTTTCATTAGCCACAGCTTCAATGCATAGGGCAGATAATAACATTATTATAACTTTTTACTCATAGAGCACCAGCCTTATGGATGGCACTTTAGGAAACAAGATGAAGGTGGAGGGTGTACATGTTTTCTTCAGGAAAGACACTTAGGACTGCAGAGAGTAATCACCTTAAAAGCTGTTGTTCAAAGGGAAGATTTCAATGTTAGACATCTTTTCATGGAATCCCATTACTGAATCTATGAGCTGCTACATCATCATCATCATCATCATCGTCAGGCATGTGCTCCGCTCCGATTAGAAGCGCAGAAGCAGGAGCGAATTGGCCTGCTCCGCCTTGCCCAGAGGCGGAGTAGAAGCAGACCGCGGACTCCTAGAAGCAAGGCGAAGAGAAGCACCCATTTTCAGAGCGCTCCGGTTTCCGCGGTCCGATCCGATCGCCATCTTGAAACATTTCGCCCATAGGATTGCATTGCGGAAAAGAAAGGGGGATAACTGTGTTGTTTTTGAAGCTATCTTTCTGAAAATCCTTGTGCTTGGAGAGTCGTGGATGGGGGTCATTTTGAGACTACTCTCAGCTCTCTGCGTGCTGCGGTTCGTGTGCTAGAATTTTTTTAAAAACCGGCGGGAAAAATACATTTTCCGAAGGGCTGAGGGGCAGAGTCAACTCTCGGTCATGATCACATGATCCCAAAGTTGGAGGAGGGGATAGGCAAAACGGGTAACTTGGGATTCTGGGAACTTCTCTTTCTTAGTCTGAACGGACTTTTCCCCGTGTTTTTTAAAACAGTAGCCCCACCAAATGCACAAACACAACCTGAAATCATATACTAAGCCAATAATAAGAGAGCACTGCTACCCACACTAACTTTGGGGAACAACTGAAAAGATGTGGTGCAAGGGGATGAACTCCCCTAGGGCATCCCATGTGGATGTGCCCCCACTCTCTCCTGTACTTGGAGGGCCATTAGAGCCCTCCAAAGAGAGTAACCCGGTGGAGCAATGCCTATCATGAGTTGAAGTGAAAGTTCTACTCCTCGGTTCTCATGGTGAAGCAATGGCTTTCATGAGTTGAACTGGCAGCTGCTTCCCCCTCCCCTGGGCACATCCCCCTATTGCTGGTAAAAGACAGATATAGCCTTTTTAAAAAAGTTCTTCTTGTTGTTTATTCAGCAACACTGCTGCTTTTAATTCCACCCCTCCTTTGTTTATTTATTTATTTATTCCATTTTATATGCATTACTGGCTTATCCTTGGCTCACTTCCTTATGCCCCCAGAAATGTCTGCTGCCTGCCCGCCTTCCCTCTCTCCTCCCCTGCCCGCCTCGCAGGGATGTTGTGTGTGTCTGGCTTTGACTCAGGGGAGAAGTCCGTCCTGCTCTCACTTGGAGTTTTGGAAGTTCCAAATCCATTTTTCAAGTGTGGAAGAAGATTCATATAGGTTTATCTCTACTCCCCAATTCATGGCATGTTGGGATTTCCTTTGAAATGGCCCCATTGAGATGTCTGCAGGTTTAAGCTCCGCCAAAAATCAGGGGATGATGGGACTGCCTTGAGTCTTGGCATGCATGTGCATCCCTGGATAAGCTATCATGGTGGCGAGTTTGAGGTTTTTAACGTGCAAATTGATGGAGCTATCGAAAGGGGTGTGAATGGGGTGTTGGATTTTCATAAATTCCCCCAAAATCAGGGGATGATGGGACTGCCTTGAGTCTGGGCGTGCGTGTGTGTTCCTAGATAAGCTATCATGGTGGCGAGTTTGAGGTTTTTAACGTGCAAATTGACGGAGCTATCGAAAGGGGTGTGAATGGGGTGTTGGATTTTCATAAATTCCGCAAAAATCAGGGGATGATGGGACTGCCTTGAGTCTGGGCATGTGTATGTGTCCCTGGATAAGCTATCATGGTGGCGAGTTTGAGGTTTTTAACATGCAGATTGACGGAGCTATCAAAAGGGGTGTGAATGGGGTGCCCCATTTTCATAAATTCCCCAAAATTCAGGGGATGATGGGATTGGCTTGAGTCTTGGCATGCGTGTGTATACGTCCATGAGGTGTCATGGTGCCAAACGTGAGGTTTCTAACTTTCACAGAAAAAAAGTTGTATACTTTTTTAGCTTAATGCAAGCCTATGGGGGGGAAAAACAGAGCTCCGATCCTGATCCGGAGCTCCGCAGCGGAGCGGAGCGGGCATGGGCGGAGCGAAGCGGACCGATCCACAAATCGTGGATCTGGAAGTGAAGCAGAGCGGGGGGTCCGTGCACACCCCTAATCATCATCATCATCATCATCCCAGTATCGGCATGCACATCAATCAATCTGTCCCCTCATACTAGTCCTAGCACTCAAGGCCTTTATAACTGCCATGGTGGATCAGATCCATTCCAACACTGTAACAGCATCCAGCCTTTAGGAGCCCACAAGCAGGGCATTAAGGTGATATCCTTTCCCTATTGTTTGGAATTAATTACAGGAAAACCTCTTGGACATCAAATACGGGCTGCAAAATACGCAGACAAGGAATCCCACAAGCTGTTTCTATATGCAGTTTTACTCTGATGTATAGTCCCCCTTAATTCACGGGGGCTTACTTTCTATTGTTTGTTTAGGACGGCAGCTATAAAATTCTCCAGCCACATGGAATTATTCTCCATCTCGATGATTGTTTTCTTGCGCTGAACCTGGAATTCCACCCACTTCTATCTTTGAGCTGTAATAAGTATATGCTCACAATTATTATACTGAGATGAATCATAGTAGGTAAAATAAAATCTCATAATTATCTAAGGGGTGTATACCTTGTATGCAACTCACTTTCAGTATTGGAAAATAATCCGTTGATCTTGTAAACAAGTACAAGATAAAATGTATTTATTTACATTATTTTTCTCCTTTCCCCCTGCCTCAAGGCAGATAACAACACACACACACACACACACACACACACACACACACACACACACACACACAAAATTTGCCATCCAAACAAAATAACAGAAAGTCAAATTATTCTATTTCATCCAATCTGTCTCTCAGGGATGTCATCTGGGGACTCTTGGTAACATTTTCTATCCAAATCTAACATTCTGAATGATACTTGGAAGCAGGGATATGTCATTTTCCTATGCCAAGTAGTAGTATCCACTCCACTTAGAAGTTCTTTATATGTTTGGTGCATTTCTCTTAAAACATTTCTCTTTCTTTTTTCTTTTTTGTAAGCAAGTTAATATAGAGGAGAAAAGACATCACCACCATGTTATTGTTGAGATTTTACACACATAAAAGCCATAAGGGAAGAGTGTGCAAAATTCATTGGTTTTACTTTTCATGAATGAAAGAATTCACATTGGTCTTGATTCATGTAGACTTGTAACCCCTGTGTTTTGCTTTGTGATATGAAATTGCTCCAAGTGACAGCCACAAAGCAAAAATTAATCAGGGCAAGTACATTAATTCTCTTTTCATGTCAAAATGGTACATAACTATATATCCAGATGAGTTCTACAGAAACCTATGAATGTATGTGTGTGTGTGTGTGTATGCGTGTACATCATCAGACAAGTGTTTTATTGCACGCTCATTACTGCCCACTCACATTTATTCACATGTCCTTTTGACAACACTGTCCAAATCCCATGTATCTCCTGCCCCTTCTGGTCTTTTTTTCTGTGACAAAATAGACCCCGGTAAATACGATTTTTTAAAAACGTGAAACTTGTCACCATTTCCTGCTGTATGCAGGAAAAGCAGCATAATAAAATGCCTACTGAATGGGCCATGTGGTTGTTGCTGCTGCTTCTTTCTTTTCCCATGTAAATAAATTGTCGCTATTGTGGGACAGCAGTGTGTGTGTGTGTGTGTGTGTGTGTGTGTGTGTGTGTATAGGGAGGTTTTTTTTTAAAAGGCCCATTTATACTGAAGGTTATCATGATATAGTCCATCTTGGGCCATTTCTACACCTGCTTTTTTCCCCGGGATTGTCCCGGGATCATCACAGAGGTTCCCAGGAACAGGCAGGGATGATCCCTCCATTTTCCTGGGATAATCCTTAGGTACAGAAAGGGCCCCAGTTTCTGACTTTATGATTAAGTGCAAAATACATTCTGTACTTTCCTTCTAGGCCTGTGAAATTTCTGGAGCTACTGTGAGTTTTATGATATTTGTTTGATTCTCTGCTGCTGGTTTGTATGGCATATTTAAATTTTATGGTTTTACCTTTTTGGTATCAGTTCTTTTTTATTGTAAGTCTTCCCAAGAGCTTTGGTTAACGGGAAGAATATAAATAAATCATACAATAAATTAAAATAAATACATTATTTATTTAACCTGGAAGAAAGAGAGAGAGAGAGAGAGAGAGAGAGAGAGAGAGAGAGAGAGAGAGAGAGCTATATTAATACAGCTAGCCCTCGGGATAGTTTGAAGAGTTTACCAAAATTAATCAACAACAACCCTTCCAAAAGATAACCTATGTAGTATCCCACATAAAAGACAAACCCACAACACATCATTTATTATATACATTAGGCTTTAAAGTGGCACACGGTTCTAGGTTATTCATGCTATGCTTCTTTGTAGATACATGATAATGGGTGCAAAGCAGGACTAAGTTCCCTGGGTCCATGTCCACACAAAGCAGAGAGTTTGAAAATAGTAAATCATCAACATCATCATCATCACACAAGATGAGACCATTCGTTTTTCAGAAGCACAATCGGGGAAAGAACACCAATGTCCATTGAGATAAATGGAGATGCAAGATAGGAGTTTCAGAGGCAGAAGGACACCTCCCTCCTTTCCTCATATTTGGGTTGTACTCATGCTCTCTCAAGCCTGCCCATCAACTGACACCAGAGATTTAATTATTTTTTTAAAATAAAAACATTTCGAGTTATCCCTGCCTGCATTTGGTGCTGCTTTTTATACCTTTGTATAGTCTCCTCTGTATTCACTTGTTGATTCTTATTTTATGCTCCCTTGCTTGAGTTTTCTGACTGATGACATCCCTTAATGTTTTCTAGGGACGATTTGCAGCAACAGTTCAAAGAAATTGTACGGCTTTCCTCCCTGCCAAACTGTAAGAACCACAGGACTGAAAGCAGTCAAGGATATGAGTCTACCTTCCCTGGCAATGACTTTTTGAACAGGAACCATTTATTTTTTGCCTTCTCAGCATGAGAGGAAAGTGCAGTGTGTGTGACTTTTGAAAACTGTTTTTAATTCACTGAGATCCAGTCCCTGTCTCGAGGATAAGAGAGAGAAATGGCCTGCGCTCTTGCTATGTCACTATTCCTGCTGGATTGGCCTGCTTTGTAGGAGTCCATCATGCCCTTTCCACAGATACGGGATCACCTTGAATGTTAAGGTTTGAAAAACGTGTGTGATAATCTGTTCAGCATAAAGGTCAAACTCAGCTCCATTTCTTAGCCAGAACAAATAGATCTTGTGCATCTGGGGCTTGTTTTTTTATTTTTGTTTTAAGATTTGTTTGGATCTCTAGTAATTTATCAAAAGACAGTCTGGTTATAAAGCAGATAATTTTAAACTGCATCTCCAACCGTATGTGTGTGTGTTTTTCTTTACACCTGATTACATTATAAAACCTCCACACGATTTAACCAAGCACTAGCAAACTGCCCCTTAATAAGACAATTCCTATAGAGGAGCAATTATTACACTTATTACCAAGGAAGCTTTCTACTTCACCATCTCCCCAACCTCCTAGTTCATCACACTGCACATTTGGCTTCATGATCAATGTGTATCAGCACACTGTGTCCAGGTGATGACACGATCTAAAACAATATCAAGAGCTCCAAGTCATTTGCTTAGAAATACTAAGATGATATCTTCAGGCTTATGAGCCACTGAGGACACTGAGAGATTCTAGCCATCTAATCTTGCATAAGCCTAATAGAGCACTAATTCCCTGAATATTTCATGCTGCTTTTAATTATTTGCTAAGAAAAGCCCTGTTCACATGACATATCTGGGAATACAAATAAAGAATCATAGAATAATAGAATTGAAAGGGACCTACAAGGCCATTGAGTCCATCCCCCTGCTCGATGCAGGAATCCACCTTAAAGCATCCCTGACAGATGGTTGTCCAGCTGCCTACTGAATGCCTGTAGTGTGGGAGAGCCCACCACTTCCCTAAGTAATTGGTTCCATTGTCATACTGCTCTAACAGTCAGGAAGTTTTTCCTGATGTCCAGCTGGAATCTGGCTTCTTTTAACTTGAGCCCGTTATTCTGTGTCCTGCACTCTGGGAGGATCGAGAAGAGATCCTGGCCCTCCTCTGTGTGACAACCTTTTAAGTATTTGAAGAGTGCTATCATGTCTCCCCTCAATCTTCTCTTCTACAGACTAAACATGCCCAGTTCTTTCAGTCTCTCCTCATAGGGCTTTATTTCCAGAACCCTGATCACCCTCGTTGCCCTCCTCTGCACACGCTCCAGCTTGTCTGTATCCTTCTTGAAGTGTGGTGCCCAGAACTGGACGCAATATTTAAGATGAGGCATAACCAGTGCCGAATAGAGGGGAACCAGTACCTTGCTCCATTTAGAAGCTATACTTCTATTAATGCAGCCCAAAATAGCATTTACATTTTTTGCAGCCACACCACACTGTTGGCTCATAATCAGCTTGCGATCTACAACAATTCCAAGATCCTTATCGTTTGTAGTATTGCTGAGCGAAGTATCCCACATTTTATAACTGTGGATGTGGTTTCTTTTTCCTAGGTGTAGATCTTGGCATTGAATTTAATTCTGTTGTTTTCTCCCCAGCGCTTCAGCCTCTCAAGATTACTTTGAAGTTTGTTTTGTGTCATCTGCAAATTTGATAAGCATTCCCTGCACCTCCTCATCCAAATAATTAATAAAAATGTTGAAGAGCACTGGGCCCAGGACTGAGCCCTGTGGTACCCCACTTGTTACCTTTACCCAGTTTGAGAAAATACCGTTGATAAGCACTCTTTGAGTCTGATTCTGTAGCCAACTGTGGATCCATCTAATAGTTGTTCCATCTAGCCCACTTTTAGCTGCTGGCTTGCTGGCTCCATGTCATCTTCAGATTGATATGGGAGGGGAGAGCAGCAGGCTCTCAATACAGGAGTGAGTTGGTGGGTGAAACTGGCTCCTCCCATTCCCCACATTCATATCCCTGGATATGTCACATGAACAGACTAAAATAACCTTCATTGTAGAGAAAATGTCTGCATATTGCAAGAAACTCCTGGGGAATGCAATGAGTCCTTGTGCAGTCTGACATTGTGCTCCTACATAGGGTTCTTTCATTGGAATCCTACCCAACTTGTCTCTGAGCACTTTTAAACCAGCTTTCCTAAAGTCCAGGATGCATATCCACTATGTCCAGTTTTCACAGCACTCACTATCCCAAATTTGAGGATGACATGTTCACTTTCCCTCAAATTTCCCACCACTTTCATTTCATCAATCAGTTCTTGTCTGTTGGTCCTTGTTCCTTCTTCTGCCTTCTGAGAGATACATTTGACAGCAAGGGGTTCAGGGGAGTGTGATACATGAAGGAACCCCTCAAAATCTCAATTGGTTTGGCCAATGAGGAGGTGTAGCTACCTCCAACCCATGGCTGGGTATAGCTTGTCCTACTTTAAGGCATGGATAGCTGCTAGGCAGCTGTGCATTCATTATTGTTATTGCAGATCTTATTATGTGAAAGTTAAGTAAAGTTCTGGCCCTAGTTAACCCAGTGTCTCATGCCCATCTCATTATTGCTGGTCCAGTCACAATGGTTTTGGTTGACTGATGAAACATAGATCTCTGAATCAGTTTTAAAACTAACTTCAAAGAAACTTTAATACAAACACTGTTTACACCTTGAACAGCCTCTTCTTTCACTTCTTTTTGCAAATATCTGATCTCAGTATTTTAATTTCCTCTGGGCTGACTTTGAGAAAGAAATTTAGCTGAAACAGATGGTTGTCAGCAAACCAATGCCTGCAAAACACAATTGAGAATTAGCGTATGAAAACTAAAGCTTGGCACCATCTAGCTTCTCTTGATATAATTGTCAAAAGAAATCTGGACTAGATTCTTTTTTCTTCTCTCTCTCTTTTTTTGGATATAGTCTTTTCAATATTTAAATAATTGATGCCTTAAATATACTAAACACAATTTGTTCATGGTGTGTGGGGAAACCTTGCACACACCACTGAAAGGCTGCTATTGAGAAGGGCAGATGTGATCTTCCACAAATGTCAGCTTTCACATTACTCTCTTGTACAGCTAAGTCAGCTACATATATGAGAGCTCTGCCATCCAATTTGGATCATCCAAATAACAGAAGTTTAAGTAGGGACGTATCATTTCCAAATAGATCAGTAGGGTTTAGCATGCCCTCTGGTTTCTTTACGATACCAAATGTAGTAATACCAGCACACCAAATTGTTCTTTTACGGTCTGGGCATAAGAAACCAATGAATAGGGTAGTTCTTATTGTAATAATCCATCAGTGAACCCCACAGAATATCTTTTTAAGAAAAAAAATAGGCTTAGAAAAAATGGGGAATTGGGCTTTGAGGAAGTATGCCAGAAGGCCTGCTTCATCTAAGGTGCAACCAAGCCACAATGAAGGCTTTCAGGCCTAAGTTAAACAAAGAAACGAATACATAAATTGGGTGTGCAACCTCTGTCACAGAGGTTAGTTGCTAGGCCAAGGAGAAGCAAATGGAGGGCTGTTTGCTTCCTGCTAGGTAGGAAAATTTTCTGTCCCAGTAGGCTGAGGGCTAGTGCCAATATGTGCTGCTGTTAGGGATGTCTTCCAGCAGGCCTACCCAGATGAATTTTAAACCTAAGAATTTTAAGATTCTGTGATTGTTATTCTAATACTGTATTGGTTTTATATGCTCTTATAACTAATTTTATGTATTATATTGTATTTAGTGTTGTTCCCCACCTCAATCCAGAGGGAGAGGTGGGATAATAATAATAATAATAATAATAATAATAATAATAATAATAATAATAATAATAATAATAATAAATTGTTCTCATTCTGCCTTAGTTTTGGCGGCTAGGCAGGGCAGCCAGTGAGAGTTGTGTTGACCCATACCTATTTTCTACAAAGATAGAAGGTCTCCACAGTTGGTGGAAACTGTCATCTAGCTTGCTTGACCTTCATCACTCCACTTTTTTACTTTCACTAAAGTTGTTGTAAATTATTATTATTATTAGATACATTGATAGTTAAGAGTGGTTATGCTGCAAGGCCCATATTCCAGCATTCTGTTGCCAATAGCAGTTAGGGATGTACAGATTTTGTGAAATCCATTCCATGTGCATTTTTCAGGTTGTTAGGTACCTTGTGCAACCACCCCCAAGCTCAAATCCTTCCCAAAATGTTCATTTTCATGCTTTAGCCCATGGAGGAAATGCACATTCATGGCAGTGTTTTGTTTTTTTTAATGTATTTTTCTACGACAAAATTTGTGTAAAACTCCAGGAAATTTGGAGGGGGGGGGGGAGAAGTCCACAGAATCAGAATGCACAATGTCTATAAAATAATGTGCCATAAATATCCAGAAGTATTTAAGGGGGAAGTCCACAGAATCAGTGCAACTTGGAAAAAGCCTGTGGAATCTGTGGGTTGGAACCATAGAAATCCGAACTCATTTAATTCCATTTCAGATTTGTTTGATATCACTAATAGCAGGCAGCCTCCTTTCAACCCTGGTCCACAGCTCGGATTTTTATAATCTCATCATATTAAATGGCAATGTATTAATAAATTGATTGCATACATGATCCATACACACCATGAACTGGACTAGCCAACATGGTGAACTGAAGAGATGATCTGTACTGGAATGTTTTATGACTACTTTAGGACACAGAATACAGGGTCATTTGCACACACTTACATGCTTCATTTTGCCAATGCACCAAACTGATCTTAAACAGAAAAAGAATAAGTTTATTAGACAGATAAATAAATAAATACATAGGGCTGAGTGGGAAAATCCTATGTCCATCCACTCCCTTCCTGTAGGAGAGCTTTGTAGTAATTGTCCCTGAATGACACTACAGTCAGATTGTATTCACTCCCTTCCAGTTTTATGCTTGGGGATATACCAAGACTATAAAGGTTTATCTTTAATTCTCTTTTTGAGCCTCTCACTAACTTAAATACTTCTGGATATTTATGATACATTAATTTTATAGACATTGTGCATTCTTGTGCTACATTCAGTGAAGTTCACTGATGTAGTTAGTAGTTTATCATGACAACAAACATGAAATCGATTCCAACACTGTTCGCTGCCACCCCCATCTGCACCCCCACCAATTCTACTGGAAATGTCACTTCAAAATCTGTGCCTGCTCACTCTTTAATCCACTATGAAGCTACTGGAAGCTTTTCCAGGCAACAAAAAACAGGGCCCTCAGAGCTATAATAGGGGTAACACCAGCCAAGTGCCAGTGGAATAATATCCTTTTCCTTCTCAATGAATCGGAGGAGGCTGTTCTTACTGCAACCTTGTTCCATATGCACAAGAGGGTAGAATTTCTTCTGCTTTATCATTTAAATGGAGAAAGATATTCGTTAGGTGCTCTGTGATAGATTGGGGAGGCACTTTCTCTTAGTGGAATAAAATGGAGAGAGAGAAATTAGTCAGAATCCAAAGAGGTCCATATGTGTACATAACCAGCCCTCTCTGCGGTAACTATCTGCACCTATTGCATTAACCTTTATTTATTTATAAATAATATAACGTTATCCTCATGGTGGATTGCAATTAGAAGAAAAGGCAATTGTAGTGTGTGGGGGGCAGGCAGGGGGAAAGTAAACGATTTTCTTCAGAATGACAAATACTAAAATACTCTGAAACTTAGACCATGGCTAGACCTACGTGGTCTAGCGCGACGGAGGGGTGAGGATCTTGCGATGTGGTCATTGTGAGATCTCCCATCTGTCTACATGCAGCGCCGATGTCCTAGTAGGAACAGGACATCGCACCCACCGTTGTTTTTTTTTTTTTAAGGGGATGGAGCACATGAGTGCTTGTGCAGAAAAGGATTAAAAAAAAAAATCCCCGCTCCCTCTACCCCACCTCTGATACCCCACCTGGGTCCTGGGTCCTCATGGTTACTCACAAGGGGCCGGGACAAACTGTGACGGCCACCCACACGTTCCACGGTATCAGGATCATCCCAAGACTGTGGAAAAAGTGGGCTAAAAGGTTATGCCAATACTCCAGGGCAAGGGAGGGATCAACCCTCCCTGCTCCTGGGATCCCCTGTGCACCATGTGAACACACAGGGATGATCCCGGGGTGATCCCCAGGATATCGGCAGGTCCAGCCATGGCCTTAGACAAGGCTGGTGCATGCTGGTACAAGACCTCTTGCCACCAGGGCAGGTTCTACAGGCACCATCCCATGTGCCCTATGTGCATTAACATTACCTGTTCAGGCATGATGTTTGAAGACATATCAAAGGACAGGAGTGGGGGGTCCTCAGCAAAAGAAGGCAGGAAGAGCAGCCAGTCCCCAGTTACAGGAAGGCTTTATGTGGCCAAAGATCACTGGATAAATAGTGCAGAGATGGGCACTCAAAACTGATTTAAAGGTCCAAGAATCAGTTACACTGCTGGTCTACAACAGCATGACTGCTCTCTTGGAATCACACTAAGTTAATGGGTCCAAGGCCAGTTACACTGTCAGAAAAATATATATAGCATAACATTATGGATGTGATAGAAAGGAAAATTCCCAGGTGAAGAAAAGAGGAGATGCATTAACTGTGCATTTATTTATTTATTTATTTATTTATTTTCCTACTATAATACCACTCAAGGCACAATCTTATGCACATTCAAAATAAAAGCCCTGCAACTCTAACAAAGCTGAGAGTTGTAGGCCTCTTTTCTGTTTAAACATGTGTAGGATTATCCCCTTAATAACTAAGCGGTTCACTCCACAATACATATATAATACAGTAATATATATATAGTGTTAGAACAATATAAAATTATAAATGATTCAGGAAAACACACATTAAAACAAAGATGATAATAATAAAATGGAGCAGTAATCATCATCAATTACAAGTCAGGGAAAGCCTATGTAAAAGAAGAAGAAGCAAAAAACAAAACAAAACAAAGTCTTCAAGAGGTGTTTAAAGCTTGCCACAGATTTAGCCTCCATGTGGGAGAATGTTCCATAGGGTGGGTTTCCGTGGTAACTGGAAGCTCACTAGTGTGACCATATGAAAAGGAGGACAGGGCTCCTGTATCTTTAACAGTTGTGTAGAAAAAGGAATTTCAGCAGGTGTCATTTGTATGCATACAGCACCTGGTAAAATTTCTTCTTCATCACAACAGTTAAAGCTGCAGGAGCCCTGCCCTCTTTTGTATCTGGTCACTCTAGTATTTCCTTCTTTCATTGCCACTCTGTTCCTCAGTCTATGGAAACTGAATGAGTAGAGGTGGTTTGTTCCTCCCACAGAAAAAGGAAAACATGCAGTTGTCAATATATATATATATATATATGGGATATGATTCTCCTTCAGCTTGTATGCCTAAAAAATAGGAATTCAGAGTTCACTGATGAATCAGCAGTGTGTATGTTTGGTGGTGGTGGAATTATCCCTTCCACATGTTTGCCTGGAAGCTTTTGTAGCATGAATAAATAAGGTAATCTCTGATTTTTGCTGATGCACCACTTCAAGTTTGTCATAATCTCAGAAGAATTGGACCTGCTCACAGATGTGACATTCTGTATAAATAAAACTTGCCCTTTCCATTACAGAAGCCTACACCTTGGCTGCTGCCTTTTAGTTCAGCACCTAGGGGTGTATTTGACATATATCTCTGCATTTCATTTCATATGATGGGTTGTTTATTGGTCGATGGAGGGAAGGACAAGACACCCTCTGTAGAAGAAGGTTAGATGAACCCTTCAAAGATGCACAGACCATATCCCTGATGCTTTACATTAATATTGCTGCAAAGCAAATAAGTAGAAATGTAGTCCTTAATTGTTAGCAATGTCAGTCTACCCGACAGTTTTCGTAATTGGATCCTCATGAGGAAGCTAAAACCTCGCATTGCCCCCTTTGCTTGATTTCTACACAAAGAGCCATTCATCATCTTTTGACTGGTGGTATATGATGAGGTGGAGGTAATCCATCAATATCCTTACTCTTCAGTACTCTGCCTGTACTTGACACCCTGTATTCTTTAGGAAGATGATAAAACTTGCCAAAGCATTTGAGTGGTTCTGCTGTACATTGTGTCTAAAGATGTTAAGTTCCTTGGGATAGTAATTGCTTTTTTGTGTGTGGTGACATTAAAAAACACACACGCCCACAACCTTATATTTATAATGATATCCTGGACATCGTTCATTGCTACTGCTCACTCGATTTCCTCAGTGCTATGATATTCGAGATCATCAGGGCTATTTCCTCCCTAATATCTTTCAGTACATTTCAATGTCAGCAGGTACCTCACTGTGACTGTCTAGGCCTGCACTACAAAATCTTAGCAAGACAGGCCCAGCAGTCTCTGTGGAGTTCAAAGCCCTGTGATATCTTTTACCTGTCACCATCTGTCCATAATTTAGATTTCTCAAACTACGCTGTGTGGGTACTGCTTACTTATATTTTAGGTTTTATCTCCCCGCTCTTTGAATGAATGAGCTTGGCTTCAGGACACATCAATCAAACTGTATTATGTAACCATTTTCTGTCACATTTAAGAAAGAGACACCATGATTTTCAGGGTGAAGGATCCCTTTTAATTGTCATATTTTTAAAAATAGTGAAGGGAAAAATGTATGGTGTTAAGGCAGGTCTATCTGACCCAGCAAACTCAACATGGCTCACTAGCCATCTATTTGTGGATTGATGGTGGGCAGTAACTCTCCTCAGAGCTATTTGGAAACAGCTTGGTGGTTATGGGCTCTCTGAGGGTCAAACTACATAGTGTGTTGGATATGTTGTGTGTAGCCCATATGTGGGTTTCAGTTAGTTTGTTTTTGAACTTAAAAGTAAGCATGTGCTGATCTGGATCAGAAATCCTTCCCTCCCCCTGCACTGGGACCCTGACAAATGTCCCTTCCAATATACCAATTAAGGTTAGGAATATGCCAATAGAGTTTTGAAAACCGTACTGGCATGTGGGGTGGTGGGGAGGGATGATATTTTTTGGAATTGTGGTTTGTGAGGGAAGAATTAAACCTCCACTTGCTATGAACTGTAGTCCTGATCTGGACTGGGACCCTACATATCTGTTTTCTTTCTTTTATGTTATTAATATTTTATTGAATTAGACACACACAGTATATTGCAACAAAAATGCCTGCACACAGTAAAATAACAATATATAATAAACTAAAGACACCATCAATAATAACAACCCAAATAAAAATAAAAATAACTACAATGCACAGTAATTATATTATACATTTTAAATTTAAAATAATAACACTCATGGCTTTGCTTCATCATACAGGTTGAAGAATGCTAGCCAGATGTCAGAATGTATGTCTGGGCAATACTGATGGTGCCAATAAGTCCCCCCCCCTTCAAAAAAAACCCCAAGGGCTGTGTGATCCACTGCACTATGGAAGGAATTGACTTATTAATCATTTGGTGATCATGAGGGCTCATGAAGTCCACAATAGCTGTTTCCAGATTATAGTGATGTAACTCAAGAGTGCATGGACGTCTTTGATTGTATGTGAGATGTCCAAATCAAAATTGATACATACCATGATCTCCACCCAAATAGAAGCCATGACCTCACATGACACATCCTTCACTCTGCAGTGTCAGCTCCTGTTCAAGGATAAGTTTTTCCTGAATAATTGCAGCAGTATCAAATATACCCAAAATATCAATTTCTGATGGAATAAACACAGTTTAAGATCTGGGGTGTATGTGTGTCGTTCTGCAGATGGAAGCCACAGCCTGTTTCCAGTGACACAGGTTGGATGGGGCACTCCAGTTTCTTGTTCTACTCTTTTCTAAACTCCTAGGTATCCAACTTGCTCTCTCTCTCTCTCTCGCTCGCTCTCTCCCCGCAATTGTTGGTATGGCCATTTTTTTTGATCCAATTAGCTCTGTTAATATTGATGGTGATTCTGAAGCATTTAGTGCAGATGGGCCACACAGATTAACAAACACATGACTTATTAGAAGATATGACCATTTTTGCAGGATTGGGTAACTGATATTTATTTTGCAAGACAAAGAATGAAAGAATTTCATTGTACTCTCCCATCAGGTGATCTAGGGTGAAAAATTATTCATTTATTTATTTATTTAAAGCATTTGTATCCCACCCTATATCACTAGGAGCTCAGGGTGGGATACAAATGCTTCTATTTTTGACCCATTGCTTCCAGAGTGAAGGGTATCCAGTGACCCACAGGTCATGGTTACACCATATTGTCAATATAGCATGTGAGAAGGGGTCCAAGTGAAATTGGCAAGCCATCACTTACATACTGGCTGCCAGAATCATAGGTGAAGTGATCCCTTCTTTATTTAGATATGTCCATCCATTCAGCAATTAGTGACTGAAAGGCAGGCTATAAACCTAACCAAGACGATGCCAATGAGTAAGTGGACTGCCATTCATGAGTGCATGAGAGGAGGTATGCTCTGTGGTACAAATTTAGATCTGGGAAATTTAAGCCTTCTTCATCCATGGGCAACTGCAATTTCTTGAGAGAGAGTCTCGGAGGGGATGTTCCCCAAATGAATTATCTAAATAGTGCATTACATTTTTGAAAATGGGTTTTGGGGATAAATAAAGTGATATCTTGGATATGTTATCCAAGGGTAAACATTTAGTTTTAAGGCATTGATTTCTCTCCAAAAACTAAGGGTGAATGGGGCCCACCTGTCCAGAATTAGTGCTATTTCATTTAACAGGGAAGTCAAATTCGCCTTAATCAACTGCAAAACATCCATGGGAACTCTATTGCCTCAGGGCACCACTTAAACTGCCATTTATGAAATAAATTAGGGGTGTCAGTTCTCATAGGTATCAGTTCTGATTTGGTTCAGTTAATAGTGTACCCTGACCAAGTCCCAAAAGTCTCTGTTAGGTTTATTAATTCTGGCTATGGAGTTTCAGGGTCATCAATGAAAAGTGACATGTCATCTGCAAAACGATGGTTGTATAGCCTGCCTTATGATGAACAAATCTTCTATTTTCCTATTTTGCCTAATGAACCTAAGCAGATGTGGAATACCATGTGCCTCTTTCTAACAACTATGGCAAGGAGACGACTCCATTAGTTAATGCCTGCAACTGGGTGGGGTGGGGCAGCATATAAAATTTTGATCCATGACAAAAATTCTTGAAGGAATCCAAAATGTGATAGTGTAGTAGCATAAATGGCCAATAGCTCTTGTTAAAGGCCTTCACAGTGTCTATGAATATTATAGTGGCATTGAGAGCTATCGAGTCTACTAAAAATCTCAGGTTGCCTGCTCCTTGTCTCTTATATTGCATATATATCCTGCCTAGTCAGAGTGGATTAACATTGTTATTATCTCCTGGACCCTGGTGGGTCCAGGAGATAATAACAATCCCACATTGCAGAGAGAACCTTGGTGTCCAAGGACATTAGGCAGTAGTTAGCACAGTAACCATGGTCCTTTCTTGGTTTATAGGATGTGATTGTTTGATAAATAATATCCTGATAGAACTCAAAAAATTTAGCCATTAGGATTTCAGAATAGGTTTTGTTCCATTCAGTGGTAAAAACATCAGGAACCAACTTGCTTACATTTAAGGAAGAAGAAGAAGAAGAAGAAGAAGAAGAAGAAGAAGAAGAAGAAGAAGAAGAAGAAGAAGAAGAAGAAGAAGAAGAAGAAGAAGAAGAAGACGTAGGGCTACATATAGGTCATAACCAAGACTTTGAGTTGTGCCTGGAAACAGATTGGTAGCTTATGAACCTGTTGTAACGTGGAAGTCACATGCTCCTTATAACTGGTTGTGGCTACAGCACTCTGAACCATTGGAAGTTTCAGAGTGGAAGTTTCACCATAGAGCATGTTAGAACAGTCCACACAATATGTAATTATGGCTTGTTTCACTGTGGCAAGATCGGACAGCTTTAGGAATGGGTGTAATTGACACACTAGCCGTACCTGTGCAAAAAGATTCCTGACCACCACCAAAACCTGGGCATCTAGGAATGCACCCAAACTGTGAACCTGGCTTTTCAAGAGAGCAATCCCATCCAAAACAAGTTAAACCTCAGTGCCTTTCTACTGACATGCCTTTCTATGGACTGGGAGCACATCAGTCATGCCTGGCTTATGCAAATTCAATTTGTATGTCCTCAGCCAGTCCTTCAAATTAGATGGAAAGGACATAAAGAGTTGGGTGTCATCAGAATATTGGTTGGTATGTAATTTTTTTCTTGGAGCTTGATTCATTATTGCCTTTGTTTATGGTCCTTCTGTCACTTAAAATGGAAGCCTCATCTAAGCTACACATTCAGAAATATAACGTAGTATTCACAATATATTATCTTCAGAAATATCATATGGCTGTACTACTGGAAAAATAATAGATGAGGGGACACATGTTTTAATGCGACACACAAAGCAAAACTCCCTACTTGTGGAAAGGTAGCAGATCAGGGAAAAGGTTTTTAGCCTCACTAATGTATTAGTTTTCCATGGGCAAGTAGCTATTAATATGGTGAAGTATTCAGTCAGCAGTAGGTGAAATCACATAATATTTCTTACAATATATCATATTATCCCCTTGGGCAGCACTGGCACCAGCATATAGTCTGGCTAATTGACAGTTTATATAAGCCACTATTTTAGTTTGACTGCATTACGCAGCAATGTGCAAACAGCATAGTTCACTGGCCAACTACCAATGTAATTTGATGGCAGTGATGATCTATATTTAATATAGAAACTGGGGAATGGAAAACAGGCTCCACTTAGTCTCAGGAACTGTAGTCAGAATATATGACTCTATATGGTACTTAGTGATAATCCCAATTCAGTGTCTAATCACTACAGAATACTGTGGTTTTAATTTTTGTGAACCGCCCAGAGAGCTTCGGCTATTGGGCGGTATAAAAATGTAATAAATAAATAAATAAATAAATAAATAAATAAATAAATACTACGTTTTGAAGAAGGAAGACATACTAGTGTTAAACCAACTGATAATCACTTACAATAACTTCTTTGGACTGACATATTAGTCAAGAATTGTCATCCAAAGACAGAACCATGCGAACGGATATGCTCTACCCTGGACAACTATGGGGCAAATAGAATTTCGTTAAAATTGATCTGTCTATATACATAAGGACGATTGCATTAAGGATGTATGAGAAATTCATTTCAGTAGGTTTCTGATCAAGATTTACCCAGTTCACATCTGTAACCGAAGTCTGTAGATTTTCAAGCTTGCAATGTGATTTGCTGATTTGGTTTTTATTTTTAAAAAGTGTTCAACAGCATGCTTACATTTGAAAAACTGATCTCTTCCGGCAGGCCTACCCAGTCGAATTTAAAAATGTCTGGCTGTTATTTTAATAATGTAGTAGTTTTATATGTTTTTAATTAGTTTTATATATTTTATAGTATTTTATATTTGATGTTCCCTGCCTCGATCCAGAGGGAGAGGCGGGTAAGAAATAAAATTATTATTATTATTATTATTATTATTATTATTATTATTATTATTATTATAAATGTGCATGAAAGGATGTGTATATTTGAAAAATGCACACAAATATGCTTTAATCAATGGGAGAAGAATGTGTCCAATTCAAAGATGTGCACGACTGATGAATATGTTTGGGAAAATGTGCATGAAAATATTAATGGATTTTCATGTTAAAATAAAAAATGTGAAGCTTGCAATCTGATATGAGCTTGAGTTGGAATGAGCTTTCAGATGGGATTCAGAGAACTTCAGAAAATTCGGGGGGCGGGGTTACTGATTCTCACATCTCTAAATTGCATGGGGAAAAACACATATCCTGATAATTGCCTACTGAAATCAGGAACCATCAGAAAGAGAATCAGAAACAATGGAAACACTGGGGATGGCATTTTACACAGAATAGGTTGCAGCCTTCCCCAGTTGTCTGTGGCACATATTGTATGCCAGAACCATCTGGATTTGTCTCATTAAATTTACTTTAGAGACATGAGTAAGCCTGGCAATGATTATCTATCCACATAGCATTTATTTCTTACCAGGTGTGATTTGTTGAGAGACACTGTGATCCAGTGGATGGAAAACTGAACCGGATGGTGACAACTGTGTTTAAGCTTACTTCTACTAGAGGGTAAGAGGGCATGTCACCAACATTCAGACTGTAAGCTCCATCATACCGGGCATTAACACACTCCCTACCTCGCTTCTCCACCCATGTTTTCCTTCCTCAGTTACTTCCTCTTTCAAAAAAGGAAGTAACTGAGGAACTCTAAGTACTTAGGAACTCTAAGTAATAGTCAATACTGTTTGAAAGGATGTTGGCAAAGTAGTTTGTACTTGCACCATTGGTGGGAATGGAGTTTGTTTGGCAGGGTCATCTTTTTTCTTTCATATTTACCCCTACCCTTAGTGTCTCAATCAGACATACACCCTTTAAGCTTCTAATAGGCATCTGCTGTCCTTGACTGCTACATTCTTTGGCTCAGGGTCAGCAAATTTGGGGACTTTTCACCCCAGGAAGAACCATTTAAGCCCCATGCTTCTACAATTCTCTTCTCTGTTCCATTCACTTCTGACTCCTTTGCCTTAGTCCCCATGCCTCAAAAGCATGGCAGGGAGGAGGCACTTGGTGCTCCTCCCTTGTCCGTGATCCCCCCTCCCTAGCCCAAAGGCATTGCTAAGGCACATCATTCCCAAGCACTTTGGGAGATCCATGCTCCTGTCAGGCCCAGTGACAAAGGAGCTTTAGGGATCCATTCCCGAAGTCACAGTTTATGCAATGTGTTATAAAATCATGACACAAATATACATTGCAAGTGCAAGTAGCAAATTATGTGTCTCTCACAGTTGTGGATTGCTTGTCATGTTTCAGTGTGATGCTTCCTAATTAGCTCCTACCTGCAACGTACATATGTATATACAAACATATAGCTCTGAATGACTCAAGGGATTTCTGAAATAATGGATCTCTATTTATATTCCCATATTGTATCAACAGGGCAAAAAAAGAAGAAGAAGCTAAAACCTCTGTTCTTAATGTATACTTATGTCAGGTAGCAACCGAACTCGGATGGCCCTGAATGCTTATTAAATCTATTTTTTTCCCTATAAATTCCCAGTGGTACATTAATGCATGCTGCTGTGTAATAGCTAGAGGAACATGTTTCTAAGACAACTGCTTTTTGATTTACCAGCTTGCAGGACAGAAGAACAAAAGATACACACACACACACACACTCCTTCTTAAAATCATTGAACTGTCAAAACACAAAGCTATCTCAGCATAGATAATTTTATTTTTGTATATTTTTACTAGACAGGCTGCTTCTTAGTTAGGAAAACACCAGAAGTACTGGAAGGAGGGTGTATATTCTAGAGCAGTGGTTTTCAGACTTCCTATCTTCAAGCAACCCTTTTGTACACCAACATGTCTGCTAAGTTACCTGCATTGCAGATGATTCTGGGGTATGTACTACTAGGGTGTTAGCACATAGTATCTCAGGAAGTTGTGGGTCCCAATGGGATGCTTCCCCCCCCCCGCTCCATGAGCACCAGGTACTCCTCCCATGAGTCTAGGAACAGGCATCTAAGGCCTTAGCTAGACCTAAGGTTTATCCATGGATCGTCCTGCCTGCTCCCAGGATTCCCTGTGTGTCATTTACATGAACAGGGATGACCCCAGGACGATCCCGGGATAAACCTTAGGTCTAGCTAAGACCTAAGTGTCCCACTCTCCACAGCGTTAGCCTGGGCCATATGGAAAATTCATACTATGGCTTCACGTCTAAGACCTCCAATCGGGAGCCTGTCACCCATCAGAGCACTATTGCTGGTCAACACTGCCAGATAACACCAGGGGGGTCTCTGACCCAGGAGCTGGTCCTGGGTTCATAGACAGCATAAGCAGGCTGTTGGGTTTCACCATTGCATTGTATGAACTATGGACTACACATTGTGGAAGAGTAATGGTGAGCAAACTGCCTTCTGGGAAAGCAGCTTTCATGGAAGATTACAGCTTTTCTCAATAAGGAACTCACAATAGACTTCTGAGAAAACCCAGTATCCTAATTGTTTCCCAAATGTAGTTAATATTCTGGTTAATAAATAGATGTTAAGCCACGGTTCTCCATTTTGGACATAACAGCTAACTGTGGTTTAATTAAACCAAGATGTAAGCACTGAGGAAGGGAAGATTTGAAGGGACAAACAAGGAGGATATTATAATCTCAGCTGCTAAATTATGGTTTAGGAAACAGAGAATTCTGCATCTGAACTGGGCAGGAACTGGGGCTTTGACAGAGCTTAACCATGCCAGTCAGACTGAATGAGCCACAAGAATGCCCACTGACTTTTAGTGGCTGGAGGAAAGTGAAAGTAGAACATGTAAGCCTCGGGTTAGGGGAGGGAAGGCAGGGCTTCCTGGGCAGGAACTGGGGTCTGGATAGAGCTTTGCTGGACAGGACAGACTGAATGGGCCACAAGGACAGCTTTCCCACTAACTTTTAGTGGCTGGAGGAAAGTCATAGTGGCACATGAGGGTTATGGTTTAAGCCACAGTTTAGGGTTAGGGTTGGGAAGGTAGGGCTCCATGGGCAGGAAACAGAGTCTTAATAGAGCCTCGCTGGGCCAGACAGACTGACATGGCCACCGGGACACCTTGCCCACTGATTTTTCGTGTCTGGAAGGTGCTCTCAGTGGCACTGGAGGGTTAGGGGGCGATCTCAGGTTACAGTTAGCTTTGGGGAGGCAAGGCTCCCCAGACATGAACTGCGGCTTCAGAATAGCCTTGCTGGATCAGGCAGACTGAGTGGTTTACCAAGATGGCTCTTAGCAACAGTTAAACTGTAGTGTATTTTGCACAGCGTACACATGAATGTTTTTTCTAATCATTCCATGTTCACATTTTATTTCTGTACCTCTTGTTCTTTTTCATTTACTTTTCTTCATAAACCATTCATATCTTAAGATTTCTTGTGTGGCATGTTTTTATTGGTTTAACAAGTTCAAAGGTTACTCCCTGTTTTCCTGTTTATGCTTTAAAATATTTTTTTGACAAGAGGAAATCCTAGAGTGACCAGATGACCTGGAAAACCTCAGAGACCTCTGGAAAAATGGGGATCTCCAGGGCAACTGGGGCTGGGCCCCAATTTACCAGGGAAAAGGCCCAGAGGATGCGTTCCCAGACTTCTGGGAATGCATCCTCCAGCACCGATCTGGCCTTCTCCTTGGCTGGCACAATCATGCTGGTCAAAGAGAAGGCCGGGATCAGTTCTGGGAGGGCTAAAAGGACATGTTCCTGGACTTCCAGGAATGCATCTTCCCCACCCCCCCAGCACTGTTCTGGCCTTCTCCTCAGCTGGTGCTATTGCGCCGGGCCAAGGAGAAGGCCTGAATTGGCCCTGGGGGGATCAAAGGAACAAGCAAGAGAACAAAAGAAGTAGCAAGAGAAGAAGCAAGTAGGAGAAGAAGAAGCAAGTAGGAGGTAAGACTGAGGGGTGTGTGTGTGTGAGAGAGAGAGAGAGAGAGAGAGAGTGTGGGTGAATGGGGTGCATTGGGTGCCTGATTGTTTGAGTGAATGGATGTGTGTGTGCATGTGTTTCAGAGTGGGTGACCCTGTGTGTGTGCATGTGTGCGTGCACACACACGTGCTTGCAGTGTGTGAGTGTATTGATGTCTGAATGGGATGCCTGGTTGTTTGAGTGAATGGATGTGTGTGTGCGTTTTAGAGTGGGTGATCCTGTGTGTGTGTGTGTGTGTGTGTGTGTGCGCGCGCTGGCAGTGTGTCAGTGTATAGATGTGATGATGTCTGAATGGGATGCCTGGTTGTTTGACTATGACTGGATGCATGTGAATGTTTGCAGTGTGTGTTTGTGTGAGGGCTGTAGTTGTCTGTGTGTGAGTTGGGGGGATGGTTTGGAGGTGATATTCCTATTAAATTATGCATTTAACCCATAGACCTTCCTCTCCAATTTGTTTTATATAATTGCCATGATGTATGTTTTGTAAAAATTGCTGATAATTGTTCATCCTTCTTAAAAAACTTTAAAAAAATTAACAGGGTTGCCATCATCATCATCATCATCATCATCATCATCATCATCATCATTTATCTCTCTTTTCTTGCTTGTGGTGGTTTTTTCTAGATGAACATGATGGGCTTTGCCAAGCCATGCTGTCTTTTACTGATTCAGAAATTTCCTGACTATTGAACATGTTTTAAGTAGACTGCTTTCTGGATGTTGGCATGCATGTATTTCGGTAGACCTAATTTCTGAAGGTTTTCTGTTAAAAAAAAAATACTAATAATTTATCTACTAAGATAAATGATTTCTCAAGAAGGCCTTCATTAAAATGCAACAGGGGACATATTAAAACCTAACCATGTTGTCATTAAGGTCTGAGAGACTTTTTGTACTAAGAGCAGATTCATATGCTTTGGGGTAGGCAATTTTAAATGGCAGCTGCTGTTCAAGTATACCAAAATGTCATACTTGTCATATGAAAAGAATAACCCTGTTACTAACGCTGCACACAGAAAAACAATAGCATGAAAATGATGAATAACTCTATCACTAATCAGTGTGAAACTGTTAATTTTAATTGAATTATAGCAAACTTCAAGTCAAGGAGATAAGTCATAATCCTGTAATGCTTTAATTTTCTTTCTAATATATTTCTAATATCCAAACGTACCATGTTACTTACTCTGCGGAATCAATTTCATGATAAATTTGCAAAACCATGTGATATTTGTTTTGCTGCTTGAGAGACAAATACAACTGGATTATAATTTCAAACGACTGTAAATGCAACACCCCGAGTAAAGCAGAACCCTGGAGCGGTGAGGGGGAGGGGAAACTGAAGGGCTGCTGATTATAATTTTAAACAGCCACACAATTAGATGAGATATGCTGCAGAGACAACCATTTTGTTTGCAAACCCTTCTACGTTTGTAGCATTTTCTCCTTACAATTACATTTCATCTCCAAGTGAAATTCAAGGTGTTTGTTTTAGTGGTGCTTTTCTAACCCTCAGAAGACAGAGGCCTACATGCTGTTATTAAAGTTTTATTGAGAATGAAGCAAGATCTGATGAGCTTACTGAGGCTCCCCCCTCAATGACCTCTGTACTGGAGTTCAGCTTCCAGCCTCTTTGCAGTCATCTGATAGGATGGAACTGCTATGTATTCTAATAGTGTTGGTTCATACCTTAATCGACTTTCACTTGAATATGCTGTAGATTCTGCCACTGGCCTGCCTGCCTGCTGTCTGATTCACCCTTCCCGGACCACATACCGGAAGTGCTGGTGGTGGGTGGCAGCACCAGGGGCACACTGTAGCATGGCCAGTTTGCAGACGCCATGCTGGTCTGGTCTTGGCACCACACCCCAAGGCATGGAACCCGGCTACATGAAGAACATATGGGAGGGCTTTCTCGGTGGTGGCACTCTCTATGTGGAACTTCCTACCACAAGAGGTTTGGTCTAGTGCTGTGTGAAAAGGAATGGGCGCAGCTGGCACAGTAGCTTTAACTGTGCAAATGCACTCCTGGCCACCACCAGAACCTGGGCATCCAGGCTCAGGGCTGAATCCAGAAGTACACCCAAGCTGCGGACCTGTGTCTTCAGGGGGAGTATAACCCCATTCAGCACAAGCTGAATCCCTGTTCCCTGATCTGCGTTTTGACTTCCTTGATCTGCCTGTTCGCCTTCATCAAGTCCATTACTGCCGACAGACACTGGTTTAGCACAGAAACCGCTTCCTTGAAATTGGGTGGAAAGGAGTAGTAGAGTTGGGTGTCATCAGCGTACTGGTGGCACCGCACCCCAAAACTCCGGATAACCTTGCCCAATGGTTTCATGTATATGTTAAATATCATGGGGGACAAAATAGAAACCTGAGGGACTCCACAGGCCAATGGCCAAGGTGTCAAACAGGAGTCCCCCAGCACCACCTTCTGGGTCCGCCCCTCCAGGAGGGAATGGAGCCACAGTAAAAATAGACAAAATAAATAATTTAAATAATGTTAACCTTATTAAAATAGGAGCATCAATCCCTTGAACCAATTAGGGCTAAGCATTGGATTCTTTAACCTCTTATCTGGAAGAAAATGTAGCGCACCCCCAGCCTTTCACTGTGTTCTGGTTACACAATAATATAGCTCCTCATTTGCATCCCTTCTCCTCTTTAGTTGGAGAGAATGTGCTCAAATGACATTTGAGCCTAGAAAATCCTTTTAAAAACAAAAGAACTGCTCCACAGTCCAACAGATGATTTGTCCCTTCTACAGACTGGCTTCTGTTATGACAGGTTATTTTGCCCCCTCCTGAGCAAATGTACACTCCATTAAAAATAATAATAATACAGAAATCTTATGCCTTGATCCATATTCAGTGGCTATCTTCTGAAACTGAGAGTTCAACCAAACAACTCCATTAATTCTTTCAACCAACGTGCCAATATTCCAACAAAAAGAATTATTTATTCCAGAAAGGGGAGGGGGGATGATTCCTGTTTGATATGGACTAACCATGTTGAATATCATTTTTACTAAAGCTATTCAAGTTTTAAACACATAATTTGTATTAATGCTGTCGGCATAATATTAGACATTTCCTGGGTAGACAGAAATGCACAATACACAAAAGAAACAGGCCAGCTGAGCGCTCTCAGAGGGCAACATTCAAAACCTTTTTCTAAGAAAGAACTTGAGTAGGTTCATGATTTTGTTTTGGAAATGATTAATTATAGCACTGTTGGACTAACTGCTTCTAAGAACTCAAATTTTTAAAATACCTTTTGTAGCATAGAAGAAGGATATGTCTATATTGTATAGCCCTTGGCGTTTAAAAGTGTCAGCTCACAATCACAAATGAATATTTCCCTAAACTCACTTTCTTTCACAGCCAATGTTTCATTTCCACTGGTGGTATTAATTTTGAAATGCATCTGCAACCATGACAGTGTAAGGCCCCAGCATTAGTCCTGGGATGAAAGGGGGGAAATTAAAAGGATTGAAAGAAGACCATCTCGCATGTTACAGGAATGCCACATGGAGACAATAAAAGGCAAGCAGATTTGACTGAAGTGTACTGAATCTGAAACTGAACTCTCCTAAAGATGTGCAATTCAGAGGGATACAGATAGTGGCCCTTTCTACACCTATGGCTGTAGAGGGCCGGAGAGGGGGCGATCCCAGACTTACCTACTGCTGGGATCGTCACCCTGTGTCTACACAGCTGCACCACATCCTGGATGGAAGGAGGGACATCGTGTGCATTGTGGGTGCCATTTTTTTTAAAAAAGGACAAGGAGTTGGAGGACACTTGCACTTCAGTGAAAAATAAGGTACAAAAAAAGCCACGACCCTGCTCCCCACCCCACCCTCGATGGCTCTGGACTCCTCCTGTCCCGGCTCCTTCCCTTTGATGACCCCCGCTACTTGTAGGGAGGAGGGAAGAAGCCGGGACAGGTGGCCACACACCTCCTGCGGGAGGAATTGGGTTTTCCCAGGGAGTACTTATCCCTGGGAAAACCCGTGCTTGTCCCCCACTGCCCCTGGGAGTCCCTGTGGGTCATTTGGATGCACAGGGACTCGGCCACGACCAGCCCAGATTTTCAGGCTGGTGTAGAAATGGCCAGTGTGTCTCCATATATGGAAAACATTTGAGGCTGAGAGCAGGGAGAGAAAAGGGTGTCGTTTTGTGATCGGCAGCTCTTGCTTCTAATCACAGTGAATGGTTTTAGCAAGGCTTTCTAACCCCAATGCTTTGGAGAAGGGATGCTGGGAGAATACTTCACAAAATTGTTCCAATGTTCAATTATCTTTGCTAGTTCTCTCTCCTAGGACGAGGAATGTTAAACGAGGTTGAATCTGTGGGTCCTGGCAGGGTGTAACAATGGGTGTTTGCTTAGAAAATGCTGGATGTTCAACTCTTTCTGCCTCTGTATGCTACACATCTATCATCCACCCCTGACCAATTGTGACTTTTGACCCAAGTGAGCAGAAAAAAGAAGGCTTATACTGGTGTTTTTTTTAAAAAAAAATCAACATAACTCCCTAGCTGCTGCACCCACCCTTCCGAAATGTTGCAGGTTTCTTGCCTAGGGGCTTCTGTATGGCATATGATTTTTTTATATATATATAGAAATTGCCCCAAAAATCCATGGAGAGGGGTAAGGGGAAGTGAATCCCTTATGCCCCCCTCCAAACTTGAACACTCTGCACCTATCCTACTGAAATTCTGCAGATTTCTTAATTAGAGCCACTTATATTCCATATGCCGTTTTCAAAACAATTGCCCCCACAAAAAATGTAGGTGTGTGTGCATGCATCATTTTGGGGACACTCCCAAACTGTAAATACTGCCTTTGCACAAATCTCCCTACACCTATTCATATGAAAATTGGCAGGTTCGATCACCTCAGATGGGGACAACTATACCTACAAATTCCATCCAATTCTGCAAAGAAATAAAGGAATTATTGGCAGTGCCTTATTGTTGTTGTTTAAATCATAATTTAAAGCAGGATAGCACAACTCCCCTGCACTTACTTGTCTGAGATATTGCAGGCATATATTCTCATACAGAATTACCATGGTTGCCACTTTCATCCAATTCTGGCAAATGTAAAAAAGGTATAGTTTTTATTTTATATTTTCAATTATAGACAATGGGAGGCATGAAGTTCTGAATTTTTTAATTCAGATTTGGATGTGAGTCAATGCAGGCAACCTCCAAATTAATTCAAGCCAAATTGAGCTGTTTTCAGAATTGTTGAATCAGGCTTCAAACTGAATCTTGTGATTGGTGTACACCCCTAGTAGAACGGGGGTGTACGTACTAATTTCCATAATGACCCTATGCAAACTTTTTCTGTTAACACAAGTGACTTAAATATAGCAATGAATGAAGGCCCTCTGTGAAGTTAAAGCATTTCCTAGTTTGTTTGTTTTTCATTCATGAAACAATAGTGGAAGTTCCTTACAAAAGAAATATTCTACGTTTGGTGCATTCCAATGAGTTACTGTAGAGCTGAAGAAAGTCTTTATCAAACTACACCCACCCACCCAGTAGTACAAAACTTGAAAACATACCCATTCTGACTGCTTGGTTTGGCTCAGTAATTTTTTCTGGGCTTTCCCTAATTTTGGGAGGCTCAAGACAAAATGAACCAACCCACGGACAGCTGGGAAAGATTCATTCATTTCCAGAAGCCAAACATTTGCTGGCTATTTCACATCAATATATGACTTCTTTTCTTGCACACCTCTACTCTACTCATACTCCCTTCATGTGTGTCCACAACAAGAGATTGGGCCTTCTGGAGCCCATAGTTGCCCACAGCTTCCACAGAGAAGCCCAGCCTAAGTAGCTTCTTCTCCATCTCTCTCATAGGGAACTGAGAGCAGTAAAAAGAGATACAGTAGCTACCAACTTCATCACTATGGATATCAAAAATCCCCATCAGCACTACAATAATAGACCTGTTCATTGCATGGTGGCTGAAAGTGCAGAGGAAAAGGGGCTCTGCCCTTGACCTCTATGCATTCATAATAGTAGAGGGTACAGTTCTTGAGGCCAGATCCTAGGCAAGTAGAGTTTGTATGCATGTAGGTTCTGTACAGAACTTACCTTGAATACATGAATGCCAGGGGTGGGCAGTGAGCATAAACTGAGCTCCCTTTTGCTTCTTATGGGCAGTCAGTCACAATACATATGTTGTCTGAACAAGTCTATAGATTACCGTTCTTCATAAAAATAAAACAACTCCTGGTTTTTATTCATTAGATTCCCCAGAGACTGCTTGTCAAGCAGATCCTGCATTCCAAATGCTGAACTAGTAATGTTAAAACCAAACAAACAGCTTATCATCACCAGATTTATAGCTTTATTATTATAGTATATTACTGTCCATGGGTACAGTGGAGAAAATATATGGGTAGTACTGAGCTATGTAGAAATTGTGCTTATGCATCATTCCACATAAATGCTTCATCAAGCAAAATGAAGATTTGTTCCAGGAATGACTCAATTATGGGGCACTTTGTGGTATGAAGATGAGGAAGATCTTGTTAACACTTTGAGTTCAGGAGCTGTTATGTGCTATGAGCTTAGGCGAAAGATTGCCATTTGATCGGCACTCTCTGCTGTAGACTAAAACCTTTATGTTTGAATTGGTTCATCCGATGTCTGAGCTGAGAAGGAAGAATGAGTTAAAATGAGGGATGTCAGAGAAATCCACAACGGATTCCAGTGAGTTTAGATTTCTATGAATGTGATCTGTGGATTCCAGTGAAGATCTACTATTTCTGGTTTGCATGGATTCCATGGACTTGCATACTGTTTTGGTTTGTTTGTTTTTACTTGGGGAGTGGGTGGGTTGCACAAATTTGCACTTCTGTGGATGTGCATTTTCACGAATGTGCACTTGTGCAAGTGGAATGAAATTCCCATATATCCATAAAAATAATCCGATTCCATCAATGATCAGACATTGGAATGAAAGAGGCCTGACAGCCACAGATGGAATGGATTTAACAAAATCCACACACCCATAGTTAAAATTAGGATAATTTTAGCTTGTAAGAACATTTAAAATGTATTGAACAGGCACAATTTAATAACAAAAAGAATGCTGTTATGTAGAGAAAAGGCTAGATATGTGAAGACAAAATCCAGAAGCTGAGACTAATACAGAAGCAGCTGCTACATTGCTAATAGGGACCAGAAGGTGGGATCAAATCACACTTGTCCTGAAACAACTTCCTTGGCTATCTATTCCCTTCTGGGCTAAACTCAAAGTGCTGGTGCTTACCTACACTGCTTGGGACAGGTATTTGTTCATCATATTTTCACCTACCAGTCCACCAGTGTGCTGTTTCACACTGACTTACAATCCTCTCCCATCCCTGTATCCTTTGGTCCCTTCATTATAATATTTAAGGGTCTAGACCTGATTACTCAGGGCTCTACAGAACCCTGGTTTTTCCCTCTCCCATGCAGGCATATTCAGCACAAAAGTCAGGAGGGGGGAAGGGAGTCAGAAAATCCTAACATATATTACATATTGAATTTATAACCCTACATTATACTGCTTTATAAAATAGAGTACTTTTAAAAACATAAAACAAATAAATGCTAACAAAACATCAACACCCAACCATATGACCAACACGTTCAGGCAGCAAGGGCATCAGCAACGGAGCCCATTTTTAATGACTAGCTAATCCTTGCCAAGGTTTGTCCAATATTGCACATAAAACATCTTCCAGCAGTCATTTGAATCTTTAATGAAGATTCTTAAACCATGTTCTCACCCTCCATTGAATTGTTCTCTGCAAATGCTAGAGCAATTGAATTTTATTATCAAAAATGCCCATGAGAAGCAAATTAAAAGGTCATGAGTACTGGCTAAAACTAAATATTAATTAAAGATACTGATAGGAATAACAATGGACATTAGCCAAGATGGTCAAGAAAGTGTATTTGCATGCTTTACTTGTCCCTAAGCTGAAGATGAATGGAAGTGCATGATTAAGAATGGAGTTCTGTTACCGATTTGTACAAATGTAATTCTGGGAGGTGTGACATTCTATAGATATATTAGAGCTGAGAAACATAAACTAGGTAGAGATAAGTTTGATAGAAAAAGCCCCTCGCTTAAAATACATTGAAGACAGAAAGGCTACATAAGATATTTTGATAAGCCATTCCATGGATTATATGATATTGTTTCATGGTTCAGGATTCCCCGGCAGAAGGATGTACAGGCACAAAATGTCTTCTAAGGATAATATATATATATATATATATATATATATATATATATATATTCATTCATGATAAGACTCCAAGTGGTGTAGTGCAAGGCTTATTGAAAAATCCATCAGCTAGACCAGCGGTTGATGATCACTGAATATGAACTGTAACTGGGGGTGTAAGACTGCCAAATATCCCATTTGCCCTCTTCATAATGAATTTAATGACCATTTGCAAGGTTAAACAAGTGCAACAGCTCTGTTTTTGACTATATGTTTTTGTTTAAATGGAATTAAGCTGGGATGCTCACATTAGTTGTTACTTATATTTTCCTGCTTATAAGACAATGTAGACTGGAGCTATTCCTGAAAACAGCCTCCACCTATTGATTGATGCCATGATATGTGTTTTCTTTTCCTGATGAGCAGCCAACAATCATGTGGAGTGTGTGGAGGGAAACACAGATTGGCATGATGTGGCAACTTATTATTTATTTATTTATTACATTTATATCCCGTCTTTTTTCCTCTAAGGAACCCAAGGTGGCATACATAATCCTCCTCTCCATTTTATCCTCACAACAACAACCCTGTGAGGTAGGCTGGGCTGAGAGTCTGTGACTATTGGGATAAGTCTTGCTGCAATGTATGCAGTAGTGGAAAGGCAACATAGGCCATAGCTAGACAGGGCCAAATCCCAGGGCAATCCACATGACACACAGGGGATCCTGGGATCAGGGAGGGATGATCCTCCCTTTTTCTGGGATCTTGCTCTACCCTTTGAGTCTGGTTTTTCCGTGGTGTCAGGCTGAGCCCGAGACTGTGGAATGTGTGGCTGGACATTGTGGTTTGTCCCAGTTCCTCGCAGTTACTTGTGAGGAGCCAGGACCTGCACACGGGGCACAGAGCTCCTCAGGAGCACTGTGCCCATGGGGGGGTGGGGGGAGTGGGGGGAAATCTTCCCCTTTAAAAAACAAAACAAATGGTGGGTGTGACGCCTCTCCCTCTGAGGTCATTGCGTGCCACTGTAAACAGAGAGGGGATCTCGCGATAAAAACATCATGAGATCTTCACCCCTCTGTTGTGCAATAACAGGTAGGTCTAGCTAAGGCCATAGGGAAGCTTGATTTGGTGACAGAAACTTGCCGGGTAGTAGCCTTAAGTAGGGATGGGTGAGAATTTCTTTTGGATCTTATACTGGCTAAAACATGTAGATTTCTTCATAAATGAGATGGAAAGAACTTGAGATGTAAATCATCAGATGTGGGACAAACCAGAACTGACAGATTTGTCTATCCAGGCAAAGGGCTTTGAATGCTTACTTCTTAAAAGCCTGTGTTTGACTCGCTCTGTATTCAACCATTTTTGTGGCCATCTTTGTGCATTAGGGTGGCCATATTTGCTGACAGCTCCTCATCTTTAGCAGCAATATAGTAAGGAGGTACAACATGGTCCTCACCATATCAGGAACAGTTTACCTATTGAAATTGGTTAATGTAAATGGGTGAGAATTTTGTTTTGGTTCGCTTTTTATCAGAATTTACCAAAAGTCACAATAGTCCTGCGTGGCAACAACACTGACATCTTTTTGTCACCAGGAGATGAGTAGTAATGTCATGTGACTGTTTGGCCTGCTTCATACTGGGTAATGAGGGCACTCAAAAGTTAAATGGGCTCCCCTGGTTAACAGTCAACAGCACCTGGTAGGTAAAGGGGCTGTAGCCCCTCCCTCCCTGCCACTGCTGGCTGCCTCGAGAAGATGGCAGGAGGAAGGCAGTCCTTGTAGGCCTCTAACCATTGAGCAATGACCAGCTGGGATGGGATGGAGTCATCAGGTACCTTTTGGTCCACCTTTATGTTGGGCAGGTGATGAAAGCCCAGATTGGCTCCAGATTGATCTGGTGTCTCATGTCAGGGTGGGATCACCCATCTCCAGAATGACTTAAGCTTCTCACATATACTCCAGATTTATTCCAGTTGCATATCCTTGATACTATTTGATAAAGTTGTCACTGTTTTATCCAAAAAATATGCCCTATGTCTTCATTCTGGCATGTGTGTGTGTGTGTGTGTGTGTGTGTGGCGGGGGGAATGTGTCCAAGCATTATTCTGAATATGTGTCATTTTAAATTCCTATCCATGGGTTAAGTTTCCATCGTTCTTCAATGCATTAAGAACTCCTTAACTCTTGTCATTTTCCTCCAGTGTACTCCAACCACCTCACCTCTTCTTTTTAGAAAACAGACTCAGCTTACTATAGGACAAGTTTCAAGGCCATTGCATGGCCCCTGCACCTAGTGCCACACTGTTGCCCAGAGTCAGTGGATGGGTAGCTGCGCCAAGAATGAAGAGGCCTGAAGGAGGGGCTGTCCTATAAAGGTGTGCCCCTCTTCCCTAATCACACGTGTGTTCCACTGGGATGCCAGTGTTGCCTTCCTTCCCTCTACCGAGGGGTGGAGTAAGGTGGGGAACATTTTTAACTGCAGCCACCACAACCTGAGCCATCAAGGCATACTCATATGCACAGATGATGCAGATTCACACTGTGATGTTCAGCTGATCCTCACTGAACCTGATGGATGCATCTGATTGGATGGGCTTTCACAAACCCATTAAATAAAGCAGATGGAGTTATATTCAGGCCACTATATCTAGGAATTAAGTGAAGATGAAGGTGGTAGATTGTTTATCGCTCATATTTGTTCAGATATAGTATTTCTTCTTATTTATTTATTTATTTATTTATTGCACTTATATACTGCTCCCATAGCCAGGGCTCTCTGGGCAGTTTACAGAAATTCTAAAATTAAGATTAAAACAAGTATACAAAATTTAAAATTCTAAAACACAGAACATATGCATATAAAGCATTAAAAACCGTTAAAAAACTAAAACATGTGGGTAATTAAGATGTGCCACCATATGCCTGGGCAAAGAGGAAAGTCTTAACCTGGCACTGGAAAGATAGCAGCGTTGGTGCCAGGCAAGCCTCGTCAGGGAGATCATTCCATAGTCTGGGGGCCACCACCGAAAAGGCCCTGTCCCTCATTGCCACACTCCAAGCCTCTCCTGGAGTAGGCACCTGGAGGAGGACCTTAGATGTTGAACGTAGTGATCGGGTATATTCACATCAGGAGAGGCGTTCCATCAGGTATTGTGGTTCCAAGCCATGTAAGGCTTTATAGGTCAAAATCAGCACCTTGAATTGGGCTCGGAAACATACAGGCAGCCAGTGCAAGCAGACCAGAGCAGGTGTTATATGGTCGAACCTCCTGGTTCCCGAAATCAATCTGGCTGCTGCATTTTGCATGAGCTGCAGCTTCTGAACCATCTTCAAGAGGCAGCTGGACAAGCATCTGTCGGGGATGCTTTAGGGTGGATTCCTGCATTGAGCAGGGGGTTGGACTCGATGGCCTTGTAGGCCCCTTCCAACTCTGCTATTCTATGATTCTATGATTCAAAGGCAGCCCTACGTAGAGTGCATTGCAGTAATCTAACTTGAAAGTTACCAGAGCATGGACAACTGAAGCCAGGTTATCCCTGTCTAGATAGGGGCATAGCTGGGCCACCAACCAGAGTTTGTAGAAGGCACTCCGTGCCACTGAGGTCACCTGAGCCTCAAGTGACAATGATGGATCTAAAAGAACTTCCAAGCTACGAACCTGTTCCTTCAGGGTGAGTGCAATCCCATCCAGAACCGGTAGAATACCACCCCATCCTGTCAGCGGAATCACCTACTAACAGCATCTCAGTCTTGTCTGATTGAGTTTCAGTTTATTAGCGCTCATCCAGTCCATTGTCGCAGCCAGGCACCGGTTCAACACATCCGCAGCCTCTCCTCCTGAAGATGAAAAGGAGAAATAGAGCTGCGTGTCATCAGCATACTGATGACAGCACAATCCAAAGCTCCTGATGAACGCACCCAGCGGCTTCATGTAAATGTTAAACAATATGGGGGACAAAACTGACCCCTGCAGGACCCCATACTTGAGAGTCCACGGGGCCAAGTAATGTTCCCCAAGCACCATAAATAAGAGCGGAACCACTGCAAAGCAGTACCTCTCACTCCCAGCTCAGCGAGTCGTCCCAGAAGAATACCATGGTCAATGGTATCGAAAGCCGCTGAGAGATCAAGGAGAATCAACAGAGTCACACTCCCTCTCCTGTCTTTCTCCCGACATAGGTAATCATACAGGACGACCAAGGCTGTTTCCGTGCCAAAACCAGGCCTGAAGCCCAACTGAAATGGATCCAGATAATCAGTCTCATCCAAGAGTGTCTGGAGCTGGCCCGCAACCACCCGCTCAAGGCCCTCGCCCAGGAATGGAACATTTGCTACCGGCCTGTAATTACTAAGATTTTCCGGGTCCAAGGAAGTTTTCTTCAGGAGTGGTCTCACTATCGCCTCTTTCAGATGGTCTGGGACCACTTCCTCTCACAGAGAGGCATTAATCACTTCCTTGGCCCAGCTGGCTGTTCCATCCCTGCTAGCTTTTATTAACCGAGAAGGGCAAGGATCCAGTACAGAGGTGGTCGCGCGGACCTGTCCAAGCACCTTGTTCATGTCCTGGAGCTGTACCAACTGAAACTCATCCAAGAAAACAGGACAAGCCTGCGCTCTGGACACCTCACTAGATTCAACTGCTATAACACTGGAGTCTAAGTCCTGACGAATGTCAAAGAATGTCCTGGAAGTGCCTGGCAAATTAATTACAGCGGTCCTCAGAGAGTTCTACAATGTCCTTGGGGCCATTTCTTCCTTAAAAGAGATGCTTTAGGCCAATGCAAATTAATATATTGTTAGCCCAATAATTGGAAGAAATTTTAGAGGCTCATGTTTACACAGGGGGTCAGACTATATGATCTCAGTTGCATCTGTGTTATTACTTTAACAATGTATACAACTATTTGCCAGGGATGTTTTGAATAACGTTATGTTATGACATAACAGCCTTCCATGGGCATTCCTGAAAATGTGGAAGGCTGAATAGCACTAGAGACCAGCACCAAGCTTTAAAAATAATAAAATTAAAAGGGAATACACCAGACCTCTCAGCCACCTTGTAATGTTATTAATGTATGCACCAAGCAAAACACACACACATACACAAAAAACCAACCCTCCCCTGACACCTGCTAAAAAAATTATTGAATTTCTCCCTCCCAGCCTGAAAGCACCTGAAATATTCCACCTGCTTTTGTGGGGGCAAAGAAATTTTATAAAATTGGGGGTGGTGATTTTGCATAGCATTAATTGTGATGGAACAATGGCTCTCACATCTGTTAAAGTTTTCTGTAACAGAAATGTGAGCTGAGGAACTCAAATTTGTCCATAAAATTATTCTAAGTTTGGTTTCTTCTGAACTCATCCGTTTGTAGTAGCTACATTTATCACTTAGCATTTTCGTCTGTTCTCTAGATAAGGCAACGCACAGGAAGAACTCGTTTATGAGAGTGTGACAATTAAGTGCATCCGCATGTATGATTTATAGCACGTGCAAAGTAAGACAATTATCCATCCTTCCCTTATTGTTATTTACAAGTTTTACCACTCCAATTTCCTTTCTCTGAGTTAAAACGACAATACATTAATTCTAATATTTGCATTAAATAGTCTCAGGATATGAGATAAAGGCTGAATCTAAACACCCAGTGAAGAGAAATTTCATAAAAAGAAAATTTCAAAAGTGCTTGTTAATGAAGAAACTTCTCTCCGCATTTGTTTATCCAGCTAAACCTGCAGAAACCTGACTCATGCCTTTGATCAAAGAGCTAATTGAAATGATGAGAGCTACACATCACTTTAAATTAAAACAGACCTGTCATCAACTTCATGGAAGAAAGTTCACATCCATGATGTATTTATAATACACTGATTAAACACCCACACACCTATGCGAAGGAACAGAGTGTAAAGAAAACAGAACATTGCCAATGTGTGTATACAAATATTCATAACCTAATTAAAGCTGCAATCCTGAACCATCTTACCTGAAAGCAAAGAGAGCCCAATATACTTTGTTGCCTGAGGCAGACCAGCAAAAGACACCCTCCGTCAACTCAAGTCAAGGTGCATAGTACCCAGAGTCAGCCAAGGTATTTTGGCACACAAAGCAGAAAACCCCACAAGCACCACTTCCCAGCCCTGGCAGAACAAATTAAATAACTAATTATTTACTGCCATTTCATAACACTCCAAATCTGCAGCCTGAGGTAGCTGCCTCACTCTGCCTAATGGTAGGGCAGGGCTGGTCCTTCCCCAAAGTAAGTCCCACTGAAATAAGTGTGACAAACTGCCAAAGAAATATAGTAAGGGTGGAGGTTGGAGGGGGAATAAGTTTCACTTTTTACCTCAGTATGGTAACTGGACTCTCTGTTAACTCTATCCCAAGAAGACGTACTTATGAACGTCACTTTTCTGTCCAATCCATGAGCAGCCATTGTTGTGCAACAATGATGGCTTGCTAGGATGACAGATGGATGGCCCCGGGGCTTCATCAGGCACTTGCCAGGTAGTCCAGAAGCTCATGCAGTGGTGTGAGCAGGAGCAGGTGGCAGCGGTAGCTCAGTGAACACCTGAAGGAGCTAGGTGTGGATTAGACCATCCATCCCTAGTAGAATCCAGCTAAAGCAGCGCAGAAGTGTGTGGGGGGGGGGGGGGGGCGGGGGGCGGGGACAGCAGCAAGAAATTTTTACATTATGCAATGAGGCCTGAAACCCTCAGCACCGTAAGATTTCACAGCAACTAATCTATTCCAGATATGGAAGCACTGGAGAGAAGAATTTGAACTGCATGTAGATCTTGCCTTGGAGGGAAAGGAAGAAAATCATAAGGTAAAGCTATTATACTACCTTACAGGAGAAAAAGGGTGAGAAGTATGCAAGTGTCATGGCCTGGCCACTGTCTGTACCCTGGAGGAGTTATTCAATATGCTAGATGAAGTGCCACCCCAGGCGTCTGGTTTGCCCAGCTTCGGGGGGGGGGATTGCACTGGTGGGGGGGAAGGACGGGACACTTGGCTTGCCTCATTGGTGGAGGCATGGTGTTGTCATCAGCTGTAGGAGGGGTCCACAAGTTCATATTAGTCGTTGGGGCCCTGCCCATAGCCTCTTCGGATAGCAGCTCCTGTTAGAAGCTGTGAGGTATCTGATGAGGAGGAGTCTGGGGATGAAGAGCCGCAGGCTGGACCCAGTACCAGCATGGCTGGGCAGCAGCCAGCAGAGGCTCCCTCCAGCTCAGCCTTAGAGGAAGAGCAAACAAACATCTTACCGGTGCCATCGTTCAAACAACAAAGGGCGGAGAAGGAGGCGTTACGCAGATCCAAGCGTATTGCTACTAAACGCCAGATAAACAGGGAACAGCTGTGATTCTGGGCTTGGGTATTTAAGTAACAGTGCGCAGGCCAGGATCTTGTCAGACTTAATCTGGTTTGCCTGAGAAAGCTCTGGACCTTGAAACCTTGGCCTTGTCGTGTTTCCGCTACGGACTACGGACTTCTTGGACTCTGTGATTCTCTCCTGCCCTTTGGAACTCGGACTGGCTTTGTGGACTTTCGTGACCCTCTCTCCCAGACCCTTTATGACAACTGGATGGATTTATGGACTGGCTTTGACTTTGGCGTAAGCACCGAAAGACTGTTCTGTTTCTTTATGTTTTGAACTGTGTGAGAAATACAAATTAAGTGTTATCTCTTCATTTGGTGTGTTTGCTGGTACCTGGCGGCCTTCCCAGTCTGGGCACACAGCCCATGTAGATAAGTTAAAAAGTGGCTGGTTGCAAAGCCGCTTCCTCAGGACAGCTCCGTCCCTCGCTCCCTGGATGCAGTGTGGGCTTTTGCTGGTTGTCCTTTTGGGGTCCGAGTAGGAATTTTTGGTTCTCAGCCTCATTGTTAGCTGGGAGTCTTTTCGCCCACGTCACACTGTAAGTAGGGCAGGTGTGTCTTAGGTTTATTTGGAGATTTGTTATTTTGTTAGGTCAATCAGTCACAATTTCAGTTAGAGTGGTGATGGGCGGGCACGATGAGGGAATTCAGGAATGGTGTGCATTCTGAGGCACCACGACGGTGACAGGTGAGTCCTGAGGGCCTCATGCTGAGGGTTTTATGGCCCCAGTGGGGGGATAAGGATTACTTGTGAGGCCAACTCACCTCACCCACCTGGTGTTTACGGCCTGATAGGTGGCGACATGTGAAGGCCTCCCCTCACCAAAAGGGGAAGTCCTGTCTGTGGTGATCTGGTAGACGCTACTTAACAGGAATGGAATGTTTTTGCCCAATAACAGCCCAGCTAGTTGCTGGCTGAGTTTAGCTGCTTGCCCAGTTAGTCCTTTGCAGATCTAATTGAATAAATGTGGCCCAATTTGATACTATACATACGTGTCTAGTCTCTTTATTTCCCCTCATCCACTCATTAGTATTATTATTATTATTATTATTATTATTATTATTATTATTATTATTTTATTTGTTACCTGCCTCTCCCTCTGGATTGAGGTGGAGTACAACACAAATGCAAATGCCATAAAATGTATATAATTGATTAAAACATTTAAAACTAATACATTATTGAAAGCAGCACAATATTAAAAGGCATCTTAAAATTCAACTGGGTCTACAATACAATACTGTATACCGAAACTGTAACACTACTGTCTTTCTTTCTTTCTTTCTTTCTTTCTTTCTTTCTTTCTTTCTTCTTTTTTTCTTTTCTTTTTCTTTTATAAAACAGCAGGGTGCTGAAGTGGGTTTGGATGCTGCAGTATTAAGGACTCTAGCAGCAACCTGCAATTTGTGGGTGATAACAGACTCTCTTATCAGAGACAGAATTGTATGTGGCAGAAGAGATCAGCAACTCCATGCGTGAGAAGCAGATTTAACGTTGAACCATGGCCTGGCAATTGGCGAAGCAGCAGAGCTTTCTAAAGAGAGGATCAGAATATTAGCAGGCACACCAGAAATGCAAGGGCGTGCTCTTGGACAGTCAGGGTGTCACTATGAGCAGGACCTGCAGCCCAGTGAAGGGGCACCCAGAATACGATACCTACATTGTGGGAAACAATGTGAAAAGAGGAAGGGAAAATGTCTTACACAGAAGTTCAAAGGATGTGGCAAACCAAACCATTTCCAAAGCCAATGCAGGAGCATGAAGGAAACTCAGGACATCTCTACATTAAAGGAAAAAACAACAACACCCTTACCGGGAATTCCTTTCCCTGGGATCTTTTCATGTTCACTACAGGCTCATTTAGACAGCAACCAATGCCAACCATATGGTTTTGAATAGGGCCCTGCTCCACTTTGCTTTGGATCGGAGAAGCGATAGCGAGGCAGCCTGATGTGCCTCTGACAAAGGCGGAGACGGGTCAGGTCAGGGGAGCTGCGGATCGAGATGAAGTGAATCGAGACCAAGTGGATCCTTCGCCTCGATCCGGAGCTCCAAAAAAAAGTAAGTGGGGGCTTACCTGGCACTGCTGCAGTCCGTGCAGCTATCGCGGCAGAGCCAGGTAAGAGGCAGGGGGGAGGGCAGCTTACCTGGCTCCATCGTGACCTGGCAGTGGCTTCAACTGAGGCTGGGGATTCAAACCGGAAGACCAAGCCGAGGCCTGGTCTTCCAGTTTGAGGCCTCAGCCTCAGTTGAAGTTGCTGCCGGACCGCGATGGAGCTAGGTAAATTGTGAGGGGGTAGGGGGGCCTTACCTGGTGTTGGCGCCGCCACGAAGCTCCGATTCGGATCTGGAGCTCTGCAGTGGAGCGGAGCGGACCATAGCGGATCGACGCAGGGTGGAGCAGACCTGATCTAGAAGTTGCGGATCGGGGACCGGAGCGGTTCGGAGGTTTCGTGCACAGCCCTAGTTTTGAATTGAAATAATAACACCATGCCAGTTTTACATGCTGGGGAAATCCCACAATAAATTAGATACTGCATTATCTCTGTGTTTTTAAAAAGCAGGGGAAACCACGGGAGACATCCTGGCTGTTGACAATGTCATGTAATGGACCCACAAACTTCCATGAGTGGTCAATCAGAAACATGCTGTAAATCACTCATTTAGAGAATCCCTCAGAGAGGAGGATGGCAATGGATCTTGAACACTGGGAGGATGTCCTAAACCTGACTTTTAGATGACCAATCCATAATGTCCATATAGTCATAGATACTGGGGAAAACAACACATCCCCCACTATGCTGTTGGCTTATGCTGTTGAACAAAAAATGCTGTTGAACAACAAAGCAGTTTGCTTTCAGGATGATCCTGAGACCTCGGAAAGTGTGGCCCACCATTTTGTTTTTTGTTTTTTTAAAGAGGAAGGAGCGCATGAGTACTCGTGTGAAAAAGGTAAGTGTTTTTTAAAAAACATTTCCCGCTCCCCCCCACCCCACCCCCAATGGGTGCAGAGCTCCTGAGGAGCTCTGTGCCCCATGTGCGGGTCCCAGCTCCTCGGGACAAGGAGCCGAGACAAACCGTAATGGTGGGCCACACTTTCCATGGTCTCGGGGTCATCCTGAAACCATGGGGAAAGCAGACCTAAAGTGTAGAGCCATATCCTGGGGCAAGGGAGGGATCATCCCTCCCTTATGCCGGCATCCCCTGTGCATTTTGTGAATGCACAGGGACGATCCTGGGGATCACCCTGGGATAAAACCGCCTCTAGCTATGGCCAGAGAGAGATGGCTCTCCCAAGCTCACCTTGGGTTAAAACTTGGAAATGATTTGATTTCTTCCACACAGCCCATCACAAAAAATCTAGTAATTAGAGGGTTCAAAAACAAATCACCTCCCCATTTCCATAGCTCTCTCACCCCAAGGGCCACGCCTGCCAGCCCTACCTCAAAAACACAGTCCAACATATTTCCCAACATATACCTTTTTACTTTAAACTGTAGCAGGAACAGCACTGGAAATACATGGCAAGTGGAGAAATGCATGGCAAGGTCGGAGGATGGCAACAAGGGAGAGGGCCTTTTTGGTGGTGGCCCCCCGACTGTGGAATGATCTCCCCGATGAGGCTCGCCTGGCACCAACATTATTATCTTTCAGGCGCCAGGTCAAGACTTTCCTCTTCTCCCAGGCATTTAAAGGCATTGAACACTAATTTTGTTTTTAATGGACCCCAGAATTGTTGTTTTAAATGGCTGCTGCTGTTTTTATATTGTTGTTTTTATGTTTCTGATGGTTTTTAAATTTTGTATATTTTTAATGTTTACTGTTTTTAGCTTTTGTGAACCACCCAGAGAACTTCGGCTGTGGGGCGGTATATAAATGTAAATAAATAAATAAATAAATAAATAAATGTTCATTTTTTCCTTCCTTGGTCTGAAGTGCTGGTAACAGCACATAATAGCACATGGGAACATCTCCCACGGGCTGATGCAATTCCATCCTCTACTCAGAGCAGGAACTATTCAGGTCACAGGTTCACATCCTGGCAGTCCTAAGGCTGGAAGGGATACATTTGTGCAGGGTGACCATATGAAAAGGAGGACAGGGCTCCTATATCTTTAACAGTTGCATAGAAAAGGGAATTTCAGCAGGTGTCATTTGAATATAGGGAGAACCTGATGAAATTCCGTCTTCATCACAACAGTTAAAGGTGCAGGAGCTATACTAGAGTGACCAGATTTAAAAGAGGGCAGGGCACCTGCAGCTTTAACTGTTGTGATGAAGAGGAAATTTCACCAGGTTCTCCATATATACAAATGACACCTGCTGAAATTTCCTTTTCAATAAAACTGTTAAAGATACAGGAGCCCTGTCCTCCTTTTCATATGGTCACCCTACATTTGTGATGAATTAACATCATCATAAAACTTGAAGTATTAAAAAACAGGTGCTTGGTATCCAAACCCAAAATAAAATAAAATACTGGCAAAATGAATCCCCAGCCTTTCATATTAGGAAAATTCTGGCCAATTAAGATGACAGCCAAGTAAACATGTTGATAAATATAATCTGTGGGAGTGGGGGGATCATCTCTCTTTTTTTTCTTCTCCCACCCTTTACCTCCTCTTTTTTTACATTGTCTGACAAAGACAGGACACCAGAACTCATGAGATAGGATCATTCTACTGTGCACGATACACTATCTTCATAGCTGAGCTTTTGTACAAGTAGAAGCTTGCTTATCAGCCCGCTCAACAGAGCTGCAAACATTGCCGTAATCTAGACTCAAGATGATTAAAGAATGGACAAGCTTATCATGGTCTGTCATGGAAAGCACTGCCAAAAACATAGAAAGAGAAGCGAGTAGAAACAGTATATATAAAAGGTATTTTCTATGTACACAGAATACAATTGCCCTATACAGGAGCCAAGAAGAACACTGGAATCAGCTCTTAATTAGGTAGTGGAGGTGGTTAATTGGTGATGGACAATCTTAGTCCAAATCTACACCAAGCAGGGTATATCAATTTGAAAATGGTTTGAAAATGGTATATTGAATGTATCTTGGGCCCCAACAGTTGTCAATTCACTTCAATACTGTTATAAAGCACTCTAGTAGTTGCGAGTGGAGAAGGAAGCATAGAATAAAGACACAGACACCAGAACTTGGATTAAACTAGGGCCTCTTTATTTGAATAACATGGGTAGTTCACCCTTCCCTGGATCAGCATGTGAATGTGTGGGAATCGATGTGTCCTTTCTCAGGCCTCTTGCTTGGCTTTATGGGCAAGCGCTCTCCAAAGCCAGGAGTCGGGTAAAACCCGGCTCCTTTCTTATATGCCCCTCTGCAAGTGTGGGGAGACCACCTTAAGTTACCCCGTCCCTGTGCCTCACAGCTCAAGGTAGGTGAGGCAGGAGGGTCTCCAAAGGCAAACCATATCCTGACAGGGGAGCCTCGCAGTTCCCTAGGAGCAGGTCCTCCAGATATGCCAATCACCAAAAGGTGCCATAGTGCTCACCGTTCCTATTCTGCTATTGCCAATTCCCGAACATCCCTGTAACCAGTCACCTATTTATCCATCCTCCTTAGCAGTTCCAGTATGAAGTAGGCAAAAACCTACCCACCTTAATGGGAGGAAAAATTCCTACTCAGCCCTCCTTTTAAAGGGAGCAACTGGCTAATCCCATACTAGTTTAAGGGAGGGAGGGTGGGAGCTGAGAAGAAAGAGGCCGAGGGACTCAGTGGGCTGGGTTTTATCCAATTTAGACCTCCTCCACCCCACATGCCTGCCATTCTTATTGCAATTCTACTCCTTTTTTTTTTTTTTTTTTTTTTTACAGATCACTAGAAATTGCAGGCTGACGGGAGCAGGGTGATCTGGATTGGGCCTATGCAGGAGGATTAAAAGGTTAAATAATGATCCATTTGTGTTATGGATCACTACTTTGAGATAGAAATTGGAGGCACAGAGGCCAATCCTGACTAGGCGCCTAGCTGGGAAAAGGATATAAATCTACCACTGGCAGTTTCCCCATTGGCAGTAGACAGCAGAAGCCTCCCAAAACACGGCATGCGGGGGTCAGTGTGGGATAGAGGCAGCCCTGAATCTAGGAGACCCAAACCCTTCATTCAGCTGGGAAGGTTTCTGGATTTTTGTTCCCCTCTATCCTAGTAGGACTCCACTGCTATGAATAGGACTATTCACTTTGAATGCATTTAAATTGACTAAAAGATTGAGCAAGACAATCTGTTGAAAGAAGATGTATACAATACAGAAATCAGGATGTTTGGGGGGATTAATGGGGAACCGAGGCAAACCCTTTTTTATTGAATGTCTACTAAAGAAACAAAATTAATCATTGAACCAGTTTTGGTCCACAGTGTGTTTCTAGAGATGGGGACTACACCATAAGGAATAACATCAGGATGTTGTTTGCTTTTATAACAAATCTCAAAAGAAGAGCTAAGGAATTCCTAAAATAATAATGTCAGTAATGAACATTGCACCAGGTAAATGTGCTCAACTGAGACAAATTAAAATTTCAAGGACAGTTTGGGTTTAATCACATTAATTATTGTAATAATTAAAAATGTTATGCTAAAGTGGGTTGCAATCAGCTTATTATTTGCTGTGTTTGTGTTTCCTGCCAGATTATGCAGTTTTGTTCCTATAGTGAGTTTAGGGCAAACTCTTCAAAGGCCACCCATGAACTTGGATGCTTCCATGTTCAGCTGCAGTTTTATGTCTCCCTCAATGGCAGTCTGGCAAAGCACTGAGTTATTAGGTTCAACAGCATATTTAAACTAAACTATTGGTCTTGATTAGTTCCAGCTTAAATTTCTGCTCTGTTTCTGTCAGTATATTTTGCTATTATTTTTATCTAGGGTGACCATATGGAAAGGAAGACAGGGCTCCTGCAGCTATACAAGAGTGACCAGATAGAAAAGAGGGCAGGGCTCCTGCAGCTTTAACTGTTCTGATGAGAGGGCATTTCATCAGGTGCTGCATGCATCCAAATGACACCTGCTGAAATTCCCTTTTCTATACAACTGTTAAAGATACAGGAGCCCTGTCCTCCTTTCTATATGGTCACCCTACTGTTATCTCAGAAGAAGATGATTTTTACCTGTTCTAATTTTCTGTGGTAATATTGCCTCCCAGAGCAGACTTGAGGATCGGGCAAAAAGTTAATTAACCAGAACAGGTGGGTTTTCACTATGGTTAGAATTCTGAACTCCTGATATGAAGATACAGAATGGGTTAGTGAGTTCCTCATTATACTGTACACACTGCTTTCATTTTACCTCTTCATTCTTCACCATTCCCTAACAACCCAAATTAACTAGATAAACATGCTTACAGAGGGAGCCCACCTGAAGACAGTCTGCAGCATGTTTATCTAGTTTACCTACTGCAGGGTATCTTCAGGTGGGCCCCCTCCTCTGTCGTGGTCCACATATGCTTATCCACTGCAAGAGGCAGTACTGCACTGTGTGGCTGGGCCTAGCCACACCTTAGATTTCCCACAATGCTCTAAAAGCAATTCTAGGTAGGGAAATATGGGAAATTAAGTGTGGTAAGACCCAGCTGCCTGGCACTTCAGGCCTTGCTAGACCAGGTGTTAGCGCGGTGTAAGGCCCGGTTTCCCTCCTGTGCATCCAGATGATGCACAGGGGAATCCGGGGTCAGGCCACGCTGAAGTCTGCCTTAAGCCGGCATAAGTAAAGTCGCTTATGGCCTGGCTTTTCCGCAGCCCCGGCCTCAGGCCGGGGCTGCGGAACATCTAGCAGGGTCCGTGGCTTTTTGCGGCTACTCGCTTACTCGAGAGTAGCCGGGAAAAGCCACGGACTGGGCACAGCGCTCATACGAGCACTGTGCCCATCGGGCTGGGGGGATCTCGGGGGGGGAGAGAGGGGCAGGGGGAAGGCCGGATCCGCCAGGAGAGAGGGGGGGAAGCCAGACATCGGCGATGGCAAGGGGATGAAAGATGGGAATCGGGGCTGGCACGGGGGGGGGGGGCAAAGATGGGGATTGGGCCTGGCACGGGGGGGAAAGACGGGGATCGGGCCTCGCATGGGGGGGAAGACGGGGATCAGGCCTGGCATGGGGGAAAAGATGGGGATCGGGCCTGGCACGGGGGGGAAGACGGGGATCAGGCCTGGCACGGGGGGGAAGACAGGGATCAGGCCTGGCATGGGGGGGTGGAGATCGGGGATGGGATTGGGGATGGCGGATGGGGGGAGGACGAGCGAGCAGGCAGGGAAGAATCAGGGGCAGGGAGAGCGGGGGGGGGCTTTATTTTTTTTAAAAAAACCTCTTACCTTCTCTGGTGGGGCTCCAGCGCACATGGCTCCTTTAAAAATAAAAAATGGCTGATGCTACGGGGCTTCCCGTTGCCCCGTCGCATCATGCGTGTAGAAGCCGGCGACAGCGCGCGCTACCTCTATTGCGCTGTCGCCCCTCCTCCCTGCCGGCTTATCCGGCAGGTCTAGCAAGGCCCTTCTTGTGGTACTAAGAAAAAAGGGGAGAAAGGAAGAAGAGCTCAAGGAAAGTATCAGGAGTGGAGCCCTGTCAGCTGCCCAAGCATACAACTATTGACGCCGGCCCTGGTTCCATTTAACCAAAAATTGCTGTAACCAAAAAGGCTGGCTTTTTGGCTCCTGTGGACAAGGCCCCCTCCACAAGACTTCCTCTAGTGATCTCAAATCTCAGAGAAGGCACATTTGGAAGAAGATTCCTCCTTATCCATGCAAAGCCAGACCATGTAGGGCAGCGTGATGTTGAACCTCCTTCAGCCTGAGGGCTGAATTCCATGTCAGAAAAGCTCTTGGGGGTGGCAGTCCAGCCAAAGGCAAAAGGGGTGGATCTAAAATATCAGAATTACCAGCATATTCTACTTTAAAGTTCCTACTGCCAGTAATTAAACCCAAAGAGAGGCTTTTAGAATGGGGGAAAACTATACAAAAGTTGAAATTTTTTTGGGGGGGGGATCCCAGAAGGCCAGATTGGGGACCCCACATAGGCTGGATTTGTCCCCTGGGCCTTGTGTATCATTTTAACAGAGCTAAGCAGTGCCTTAAATTGAGCCTGGAAGCAAACTGGCAACCACTGCAGCTCAGCCAAAATAAGTTAAATAAGCTGCGATATAGAGTAGCCAATATATAAATGACAGTGACATTCAGCTCCCTATCATTCAGGAAGGGGTGCAGTCCGATCTAATTGAGAGGATGCACTCCTAGATGCAATCACTACCCGAGCATTTAGGAGCAGATGTGGATCTAGGAGTAGACGTGGATGTAGCAGGGTTAAAGGTGTCTTCTGAACAGACCAGTTGCTAGAGAAAGTCACAGGAATAAAACCAGTAGTTAACACAGACTAGCAGTTAGTTGCCTGGCAACCTGTGGGCACATTCTAGGCATTGGTCAAGTTGCTGCATTGTCACAGAAAGCTAGAGCTCAGAGATACCAAAGCTGTAACTTCTTTTACTGAAATGAGCCCATTAGCCGAGCTTCTCTGATGTCATGGAGTGTTTATGAGCATTCTAATACTCAGGGATTAAGTGTCACCAAAGTGACACAAGAAGAAATACTGATCTGTGTGGTTGGTGGGAAAGGGCGAAGAAAGTTAAGGAGATTTGAATTTACAACCAAACAATAAAAAAAATAAAACTTTGCATGCATTTTCACAGGATTCTGCTGCTTATGTTCCATAAGACCATAAAAATCACTGATATTCACAGTACATTTAATATTATTAGTATGATATTACATTTAATAGCAGCTTTACTCAACTTGATTAAGCTGTTCTTTGTCTTAGGACTTTATGATTGTGCTACATATTTGGGTAAACTTCTATAACTTCAAACCATATATGTTTTATAATACTTCTGTATTGTAGTTATATTTTGCTCTTACCTAAGGCTTCCATGAGTTTCCCATCCAATACCAATATACTGACCAGGTCCATGCCTACTTAACTTCAGCAATGATCTAGCATCAGGTGCTTACATCACACTTTCCTAGATACTACCCATGTCACTAAAGTATAATGCCCTCTGCACCTCAAAATCATATATTACAACTGCAATGTCCCAAACATTAGAGCAGGGGTGCAGAACACAGGTCCGGGGGCCAAATTTGCCCTCCTGGGTTACCAATACAGCCTTCCAGGATTACCCAGATGGCCATGTCCTAAGGCTTAGTTACAGGGCTTTGCTAGACCTACCGGGTGTTCCATCGTTGAGGAGCGGTGAAAGCGGATTTTCCCATTCAGCCATGACGCCTCATGATCCACACCTTCGTTAGATTTGTGGAGGAAGTTTGCGCCGGTTGTGCTGCTGCCGCCGCGAGCACGGTTGCGCAGCCACACCGGCCTGATTTCCGTGGGTTTTTTTTTTTCACTCGCCGCACGGTTTGTGCAAGTCTGAAAGACCGCAAACAGAGTAGATCGCTAGCGCAGCCATCAGCGATGCTGCCGCAGCACCGGCACCGGCGGCGGTGGCGGCACCAGCAGTGGCAGTGCCAGCTGAAGTGCTGCTGCTGCTGCTGCTGCTGCATACCAGCCCCCTCAGGCTGGGAGGAGGGGAGCCAGTTGCCATTGGTGGATGGCTCACAGGGGGCGCGGCCAGCGAGTGCCACTGTTGAGGGTCAACATTGATGCGGTCACTTCCTGATGGGGGTCGTGGCGGGTGTAATATGACCCGAGGTCAGTCATCTGCATGGGCACTCTGTGCCTACATCTCCCATCATGCCTCTGAAGTGTCGGTGGCGATGACCACCTCTGTGCCCTCCCCCCCATCCCACGGAGCCAACCCACATCTGGGCGGAGGCATGGCAGCAACCCAGAAACAGCTGTGCCCTCTTCCAGCCGCGTACCCACACCAACAGGCACACAGCCCTTCATGCCTGTACCATCCCCCTCAGTCCCCACTGGCCTTTACATCTTCCGGGCAGCGTAAAGCACCGCCATTATGCGGCCGCTGTGGCTGCCCACCGCGAGGAGTCACCAACTTCCCATGACTGTGGGATGCCCGCCTTTCCGAAAAGTGACCCACGCAGAGGTTGCAATAGAAAAAACAGGCGCACATCCCCCACCCATCCCCCACCCACCCCCAGCAGCACACCAGCCACTTTTCCGTTCCTCCGTTCCTGCGCAAACTGTCACTGTGGGAATAATTAAAAAAAAGCCACTCAGCTGCGCTGCCCCAGCTGGCGGACTGGGCGCAAATGGCGGAGGCGGCTTGACCGAAGCCGCTGGCCACTCCCCTTAGCACGCCTTTTCCTGACCAGTGCGGACTGCAGTGACCTCACATCCTCCCACACCTAACTCCGAATTAGCGCGGGCCGGCAGGAAAAGGCGCACTTAAACTCACTTTTAAAAAGACGGGATAAGGAGGCTTCACCGCAGGATAACGACGGATCCTGGTGAACGTCATCTGGAAGTGTCGGCACGACTACGGAAGGTAACGCGCGCTACAGCCTCATCTAGTAATGCCCACAGACGCTAAACCATGCTGCTTAACCACAAAATGGTTAATGGAATGCATTAAGGTCAATGCATTCCATTAACCATTTTGTGGTTAAGTAGCGAGGTTTAGTGTGTTGTCTGAACGGGGCCAGTAAGAGCTTTAAGCTGAAATATGCTGGTATTTTTGTATCTTTGGACCCACCCCTTTCTCCTAATGGAATGTGAACCAAAATGGAATTTGCCTTCTGGTTGAAAGAGCTTCTACACCCCTGAATGAAAGACAGATTGGAAATCACGTTCCCTCAGTTCTATAGTCAGGATGATTGGGTTAGGACAATGTCCAGTTCGACCCCAAGCAGGATATAACACTTTGAAAGTGGTTGAAAATGGTATACGGAATGTGTCAATGGGCCCCAACAGTTGTCAGTGCACAATAATAATAATAATAATAATAATAATAATAATAATAATAATAATTTTATTACCCACCTCTCCAATTGGATCGACACAGGGAACAACAGAAGCATAAAACACATAAACTACTAATTAAAAACGTAGTATACACTGTTAAAAAAACACACCCTAAAAGCATCCTAAGTATCCTAAAGTATACCATTATAAAGCAGTAGTGTAGATCCTGCTCAAAATGTTATTCTTGAAGGAAATGGAAATACAAACATGTTAAACCCACCTCATAGAATCAGTTTTGTAAATTGAGCATCTTAGCATTCACTGGGCCTGTTCAGACAACAAGCTAAGCCATGGTTAGGATGCTAACCCTTTTGCAGCAAATGGTTAGTGGGCATGTTTAGGCCATGGTTATTAGGGCTGTGCTCTGCTTTGATTCAGATCGCGAATCCAGAGCATAGCAACCCAATCTGCCTCCGCCAAAGGCGGATCCGAATCGGGTCGGAGGAGCTGAGGATCAAGGCGAAGCGGTTCACCTCCATCCAGAGCTCTGAATGCAAGTAAGGGGGGAGGGACTCTCATCTGGCGCTGCACCACAGTCCGTGCAGCGACGGTGGCCAAGCCAGGTAAGAGGGCAGGGGGGAGTGGGGCTTACCCGTGTCCGGCGCGGTCCGGCGCAGGCTTCAACTGAGGCCTGCGCCTCAGTTGAAGCCTGCACTGGACCACGACAGAGGAAGGTAAGTGGGGGAGAGGGTGCTTACCTGGATCCACCACCGCTGCTGCAGTCCGTGTGGTGATGGTGGCAGAGCCAGGTATGGGGGCAGGGGGGAGGGGGGCTTACCTGTGTCCATCATAGTCCATCACAGGCTTCAACTAAGCCCCAGGCCTTAGTTGAAGCCAGCGCCGGACCACAATGGAGGCAGGTAAGTGAGTGGGGGAGTGGGGGGGCTTACCTGACTCCGCCACCGCAGTCCATGTGGTGACAGCATCACAGCCAGGTAAGGGGGCAGGGGGGCTTATTCGCCCCCCCATTTTCCCCCTTCCCCACTTACCTGTCTCCGCTGCCCGCCACGGAGGCAAGTAAGAAGGGAAGGGGGGCAAAATTTGATCCGCCCCTCCGGATCTCGCTCTGCAGAGCGGAGCGGGGGAGGGTCAGATCGACCAAAAATGGATCGGCCCGATCCGAAAGTTCCGGATCGGGCCACGAAGCAGTTCGGGGGGTCCGTGCACAGCCCTAATGGTTATGTAGCCACTATGTTTAGGAATAGTTCACACGACACACTAAGTCATGGTTCAGATAACATGCTAAGCTGTAATGTTTAGCTCAAAATGCTTAACCACCGTGGCTTAGCGTGTCGTCTGAACAGAGTCACCGTTTTGTAGGAAGTCTCATAATAGAAACCAGTTATAATAGAGGCTGATTAACCTTGAGGGCAGGTGGAGATGAACTCCTAGTGGATGCAATCAAATATTGGTAAGTGCCTATAGTAAGGCATATTCAGGGGCACTGAGGGCAGCAAAAAAACAACACTTTGCTGCCACTATTTAATCTTCAATTTGCTGCCCAGTGGAGCTTTTCAGAGATGTCCGGGGGCTATTACACGCTTGCCCCAAGGACATAGTAGAACCATCTGAGGCCCGCTGTAATGAATTTGCTAGGCACTTCCAGAACAAAATCTTTTGCATCCGCCAGGACTTAGACCCCAGTGTTACAACAGGTGAATCTAATGAGGTTCAGTCTTGTCCAGAGTACAGTCTTGTCCAGTTTTCTTGGATGAGTTTCAGTTGGTACAGCTCAAGGACATTGACAAGGTGCTTGGACAGGTCTGCACAACCACCTCTGTACTGGATCCTTGCCCCTCTTGGCTAATAAAAGCTAGCAGGGATGGAACAGCCGGCTGGGCCAGGGAAGTGATTAATGCCTCTCAGTGAGAGGAAGTGGTCCCAGACCGTCTGAAAGAGGCGGTAGTGAGACCACTCCTGAAGAAAACTTCCTTGGACCCGGAAAATCTTAGTAATTACAGGCCGGTAGCAAATGTTCCATTCCTGGGCGAGGGCCTTGAGCGGGTGGTTGCGGGCCAGCTCCAGACACTCTTGGATGAGACTGATTATCTGGATCCATTTCAGTCGGGCTTCAGGCCTGGTTTTGGCACAGAAACAGCCTTGGTCGCCCTGTATGATGACCTATGTCGGGAGAAAGACAGGAGAGGGAGTGTGACTCTGTTGATTCTCCTTGATCTCTCAGGGGCTTTCAATACCATCTTATTTATTTATTTATTTATTTAAAGCATTTTTATAGCGCCGCCTCACCATTTCTGGCATCGAGGCGCTTTACAATAACACATAAAACAATTCCATTAAAACCCTCAACCCACATTACAACAATTCCATTAAAACAAACATGTTTGTTTTATTTTACCATCGACCATGGTATCCTTCTGGAACGTCTGGCTGAGTTGGGAGTGGGAGGTACTGCATTGCAGTGGTTCAGCTCCTACTTGGCAGGTCGGCTCCAGAAGGTGGTGCTTGGGGGACATAGCTCAGCCCCATGGACTCTCCAGTATGGGGTTCCGCAGGGGTCAGTCTTGTCCCCCATGCTGTTTAACATGTACATGAAACCGTTGGGTGCAGTCATCCGGAGTTTTGGAGTGCACTGTCACCTTAGAGATACAAAAGATGTTTCACCTGTTAGTAAAAATGTGGGCATTCCTGAACACTGATTTTTAATAATGGCCAGTTAAATTATTGAACTCTGGATATTTGTGTATTGTTAAATGCCTTATGATTAATGATAAAAGATAGCCATTTCTTTACATACTGTAATAAATATTTTGATAAATATTTTAATAAGTTTTGTAATAATAAATAGACATATTAATAAATGTCTAATATTAATTATTTATTAATGATCAAATATTTTAATTAATAAATAAGTGATTATGGTAAAGATTTGAATGCTGTTTGTTCCACACCAAGATAACACAGTAGACCTTTTTGCAACACCAAACACATGACATCATTTTATTGTGTATGTATATATAAAAAAATAACACTGACAATAAACTGGTCCAGGGCAGCACAGTACAGAACTGATTTCGGCCAGTGCAGTTGCCATAACATATAAAATTTGCTCTTTTTTTCTGGTAGAGCTGATTAAAAGCAAAGTAACTTCTTATTTATTTATGTTTTGCTAGAGTGGAGTGGTTTAAAATTTAGCCATTTAGCTGGCATTAAACTAAGTGGGATTAAAAAAGACTTACAGAGCTGTATAGAGGAAATACAAGATCAGTGGTGGAAGTTTTTTTTTGTCTCAGAAAGCTACTATTCCACTAACACTGCCAAGATCTTCACCTTTTTTCCCTGTGGAGATCACACCACATCATTCCACATCACAGCTTTCTTGTATGGTATAATGCGATCTTTTGAGCAGAAATGCTCACTTGATAAAATACCTTTACATGTGTTGAAGTGTATGTAAGTGTGTCTGTGGAGATGGACTTGGTGGAATAGTAGTATAACATTATACCAATATCACAAATGCTATTTTAGGAATGTAAAATGGGTAAAATAATTATGGTTTTGGATCATTTGTTGCCTTGGGCAATTTGCTACATGTAACAACTTGTGACCTCAGATGAAAATGTATTGTATTCACACCCAAAGATTATAACCAGTTCAATAGGGCTCTGTTTATGCTATAGTCTTTGGTGAAAGCAAATGCATTTGATGGACTGGAGGGGAACAAAGGCCTCATCTATACCAAGCAGGATATTTCACTATGAAAGTGGTATATAAAAGGCAGGAGCCACACTACTGCTTTATAGCGGTATTGAAGTGCATTGACAACTGTTGGGGGCCATTGGCACATACTATATACTGCTTTCATACCACTATATCCTGCCTGGTGTGGCTCCTGCCTTTCATATACTGCTTTCATACTGCAATATCCTGCTTGGTGTAGATGAGGCCTAAGTCAACGCTGAGTTGGTGCATGTGCCTTCTATAACTTGAAGCATTTCTTTGGATCCTAGCTATTATGTATACACCCACATACAAATGAGCTGGGCAATTAATAAGTGTATTAATAAATCTGTTAGTTATTTGCAGGAAAAACTAATATGTTGCTCGCTAATTAATCTGAGGCTTCAAAAATAATATCGAGCAAATTGTCAATCATGAAGTCAGCTAGAAATTGTGAAATGGGTCTCCTGGTTTTTTAATGTGTAAAATCAACAGACACAAGGCAACAAGTTATTTGTTTATTCATTTGTTTAATTTATTCCTTGCTTTTCCACTAAAATTATTGCTTAAGGCAGTTTGCAGGTTCAATGCAGCTACCCAGCTATTTAAACGCAATTGCATCACTATTCACATCCCTGATCCAGATGTCTATAAGTTTGCAAAGAAACATGCAAAGTCTATGCCATTCATTCAGATGGGATGAGCAGATCCATATGTGCAAAGTTAAGCACATGCAGCTCTTCTGCCTCCACTGATATGAATGGGAGAGCTGCACACCTAACTGCCCAGAGAGCTTCGGCTATTGGGAGATATAGAAATGCAATAAATAAATAAAGTGAAACTTTGTTATGCGTATCAGACAACTGATTGTGGAAAACCTCCATATGTTCTCTGCTAGGCTGACTTCATAAACAGGTAAAACTTAGCTGGATGCCTTTTCTTGAACAATGTATCTGTTTTTCTTTTCTTCAGTATCACCAGATATGAGGGATGTTGGAGAAATCCATAACAGGATCAAATAAATTTGGATTTCTATAAATCTGACCAGTGGATTCAGTCGCAGACTAGGGGGAAATCTACACTACTGCTTTTAAAGCACTTTGAAAACGTTTTGAAAGCTGTATATGCAGTGTGTCCTGGGCCCCAACAGTTGTCAAAACTGTTATAAAGTGCTTTAAAGTGCTTTAAAGCTGTAGTGTAGATCCCCCCCCCCTAAGTTATCCAGAGTAGCATGGATTCTACAGATGTATGGACCAGTTTTGTTTTGTTTTAACTTTCCGGAATTCTACAGAAATTTATTCAATAAAAATACATAAAATAAAAATTTGTGCATTTCCTCCATAGGTTAAAGCATGAAAATGCACATTGGGGGGGGGGGATGGATTTGTGCATTTTTGTGGGTCTTTGTACATTTACACAACTGAAAATTGGAAAAAAAACCAATTTCATCAATGAACAATGGAACAAAAGGAACCAGACAATCCATGAAACACAGAAAGAACAGATTTTATGAAATCTGTACATCCCTGCCAGCAATTGAAGCTTGGTCTACAGATGCAACATAATCAATGGTACAATCCTGCATAAAAGTAACTTACTGCGAGTAGAAAATTAGCTCAGCAGGGAGATTGATGGAACTATTAATCATGGTCTTGCTGAGATTATTGGTCTTTTGAGATCAAAATCATTATGTTCACACCTAAGCTTGTGATGATGATGATGATGATGATGATGATGATGATGGAAAATTAATATGGAAATCCATACACATTTTTATAATGTACTCATTAATGTAGGCATTATAATTATTATAATTATTTATAATTATTTATTTATTACGTTTCTATACTGCCCAATAGTCAAAGCTCTCTGGGCAGTTTACAAAAGATTTAAACTTTAAAAATACAATATCAAACACAATGTTAAAAAACATTTATTTAACAAATTAAAGCACTCCACAATTAAAAATAAATAAATCCCAGAACCTTATCATCTGCTGTTAAATGCCTAGGGGTAGAAGAAATTCTTAACCTGGAATGGAAAGGATAACAATGTTGGCACCAGGCAGACCCTCTTCCCTGTTGCCACCCTCCGAACCCTCCTCAGAGTAGGCACCTGCAGGAGAACTGGGCATGTTTAGCCTGGAGAAGAGAAGATTGAGGGAAGACATGATAGCACTCTTCAAGTACTTGAAAGGCTGTCACACAGAGGAGGGCCAGGATCTCTTCTCGATCATCCCAGAGTGCAGGACACAGAATAATGGGCTCAAGTTACAGGAAGCCAGATTTTGGCTGGACATCAGGAAAAACTTCATGACTGTTAGAGCAGTATGACAATGGAACCAATTACCCTGGGAGATCGTGGGCTCTCCCACACTAGAGGCATTCAAGAGGCAGCTGGTCGTCCATCTGTCAAGTATGCTTTAAGGTGGATTCCTGCAATGAGCAGGGGGTTGGCCTGGATGGCTTTATAGACCTTTTCCAACTCTACTATTCTATGATTCTATGAGGACCTCAGATGACTACCACAGTATGGGAGAGGCATTCAAACAGGTATTTTGGTCCTGAGTCATTTAATAGTTTATTGATCAAAACCAGCACATTGAATTGGGGTGCCCAAGGAAACAGGCAGCCAGTACAAGTGGATCAGAATTGGGGTTTATGTCCAGATCTTATTGTCCATGAAATAAATCTGGCTACCACATTTTGCACAAACTGCAAACATCTTCAAGAGCAGCCCCAGAGAGTGCATTGCAGTAATCTAATTTGGAGATTGCCACAGCATAGGTGTATGAGGCCAGGTTATCCTTGTCCAGATAGGTCCATAGCTAGACCCACCACTGAAGCTTGTGGAAGGCAGTCCATGCCACTGAGGCTACTTGAGCCTCTAGTGACGAAGGTGACTCCAGGAAAACCCCTAAGTTGTGAATGTATTCATTAATGTATGTATGTGTGTGTACATTGTCGAAAGATTTTTGTTTTTTGTGGAACACATTACAAACTCAAAACTGTACAGATTTCTGACTTCAAATTACATTTAGGTCTGTATTTGGCTCTTGGATGTGAAATTGGGCAAATTTGTAAAAATAAATAAATGAGTAAATTTCTCTCACATCCCTAGCAGGGAATTTGCATAAGTGAGCACTAAAAATAAAATAAAAATGAAAAATGGCATCCTGCATTTGCAGCCTGAGATGGTGCAGTTCACTTTCTTAGGAGTCTCATTTTGCTGCACATGTGTAAACTAGGTTTCAATTTTGTTTCTCAAGACAGATTCTGTGGAGCCAAGTGTACATATCTCTCCTAATCAATTAAGTACTTAAGCTGAAGTTCTAAAGATACAAAATTTAAAAAGGTGTGTTTGTCTTATATTAATGAAATTTGTGTTAGATAAAACAGTTCACATCAGACTGTTGGAAATATTGTGTGTGTGTGTGTGTGTGTTAGTCCATATGGCCTTAATCTGGAGGACAATTCATAAGTTTTATACCATTCATACTTTTGTGGGGGTTTTCCCTTAGGAATTTTAATCTCCAGGCATTCCAAACTGCTACTCTTGGCATCCATTGAACATCACAGCTACTGGTGAGGGGTGAAGCTGAAGTGTTTAGCTCTAAATATATATTGAAATTGCTCCATTGATAGTCCATCTGTCTTTCATACACAACACACACATTTGTCTGCATACATTAGGGGTAAGGTGAGCTAAATAACAACCAGTCGTCGTGCACATTCACTAAATCTCATGGAGAATGTATATATAAACTGTTCACAAGAAGGGAATTGTTCACATTCCCTAGCCATTAAGAATAATGACCCACAGGCCGTTGGGTACTTGCATAACTTGAGTGCATTTTGCATGTTCTCTACACAATATACATAGTCTCCAAGAAACACTGGAGAATTTGCATCAGAGGCAGTTAATGTACCTAGAAAAGCTTTGTTAAAATGCTAATTAAGGCTGGATTCAACTTTGACATCTGTCAAAATCTTCTGAACTGGGGTCTCTTCCAATATCAAATAATCTTGATTTAGTTTTTGCTCTTCCATAATTTTTGAAGACATCAATAGTGCACTTATAATTTGAATGGTTGTGTAAAAGCTCCTTGGTTCCTCATTTAGCTGTGCTAAAAATAAAATGCAAGCAGTTATTTTAATTATAGAGTACATATAACAAATTGACATAATTATAATTAATGCAGGAAAGGCAGTGAGAACTTTGGGAAGTAGGAAATTAACTCAAGACCCCAGTTTGTGATAAGAAGATGTGCTCTGCTCCACTCAGACACATACCTACACTCTATGGATGTAATTCCCTATCTATTCTAATTAGCTAGTATGTAAATTAGGGGTAAACCACACTGTTGTAAGTGAAAGGAGAATGAAATATTAGCCACAAACGTTCTGTGTAGTGACCACCATAGAACTAAAGTTAGTTGTGACTAAATCTGATTGAAGCCAATACAACAAGCGACCAAATTAAATCCCGTGAGATGTATTCAGCCAACCTAATTTTAGCAGGATTGAGGCCAAAATCACTTTGAATGTACTGATGCAATGTGGTTGTATTTAGGTATATTGATGTACTTAGAAATACCTGCTCTTATTCTAAATTCCCCTTCATGCCTAACTTGCAGACTTCGCTTTCCAAGCAGGCTTGGAAAGATAATGATCTGGAGAAAGAAGAAACAAAAGTACATGAGACTGGATATAAGAAGAAAATGAACCTTAGCAACAAGGAAGAATATCAGTAGATACTGAAAGAACTTGGACATTTATTACTAATGTAGAACAACGTAACATCGATAAATGACAGCTTTGATGAGTCTTTATTGCAGAATTCCTTGCGCCTCATTAAATATGAAGAATAGAAGAAGAATACAGGAGCCAAAAGACAAATCTCGACATACCACTAATGAATGACATAAAAATGAAAAGACAAAGAGCAAATCAGTGCATTTCGGAAGGCTGCATTAGAGGAGGAAATGTGAATGATATGAGATGAGTCTTTTTAAAAGATCAAGAAGGAAAGAGGATGATGTGGAATACAGTGGTTATTGCTTGGAATTGAAGAACCAAATTGTATTCCTTAATTCATTACAGTGAGAGGATAGAACTGTAAGCACCTAAAAAAAAATTAAAAGCCACCCAGAGAGCTGTAAACCACCCGGAGAGCTTCAGCTAGGGGGAGGTATGTAAATGTAATAAATAAATAAATAAATAAAAGGGGCACTGTAATAATAATAATAATAAATTGTATATGTTATTGCAGAAGTGAATCTTGCATACTCTGCAAGAAGAGAAAGGAGGGTCCACAAAGGAAAGCCAATGAAAGAAGCCAAGATAGTTCAATAAGCAGGCCATCACTCTTCTTTTCCAAACATTGCCATGGAAAATGTTGACCACTTAAATCTAGGGATGGGTAAGAATTTCATTTCAGTTTGGTTTTGATAAAACTTTATGAATATTCTCAAAATTCTCCATATTCAGGTCAAAAAGAACTTGAGATTTTAAAATAATTGAATGTGGGAGAAACCAAAGCCGGTAGATACAGCAATCCACACCTGGAGCATGGAGTCCTCAGCTCTTAGAAGTCTGGTTTTGAATCCCTCTGTATTGAACCATGTTTGTGGTGTTGAATTAGGGTTTCCACAGTTTTTTTCTGACAGGCGCCTCATGTTTAAAAGTTATATGGCAGGCAGGTAGATCATGGTTCTCTCCGTGCTGGGAATAGCTGCAGTTATTGAATTTGGCTGGGGCAGAAAAGTGCGGGTTTAATTTCAGTTCAATTTTATAAGAATTTACCAAAATTCATGTTTTGAACAGAAAAATTTGGGGATTTTAAAAGTTTAAATGTGGGAGAAAGCCGAACTGACATATCCATCCATCCCTCTTCACATGCTACACATCTTTAATGTTTTGTGTTGGAATAATTTCTAGAGTCCTCAGCTGATGTTATCATCTTGTTTCAAAGCTTTGCCCAGCCTGGTGCCCTTCAGATATGTTGGAGTACAACCCCCATCAGCCCCAACCAGCATGGTCAACGGTTAGGGAGTATGGGAGTTGTTTTCCAAAATATCTGGAGGGCATCAGGTTGGGGAAGGGTGTATTTAAATCTAAGAGGAATTAAAAGTGATTAAGAGCTTGTTTATCTAAATGATGTGATAGCTTAATCCAGAATGCCCAAACACTTGTCTGCTTCCACAAAAGCTCAATCCCATCGCTGTTGTGTTAGCAACTGCTTATTTAGGATGATGAGCTGTGAGCACCATGCTGGTGTAACATCACACACTATCAGCTTCAGTTGTTATTATCTAGTGATGTGGAAACTCCTTTCAGCTTGATTTGGAATCAGCTTGGCAATTATGAGTTTTCTCTGCAAGACTCTCTCTCTCTCTCTCTCTCTCCGTCTGTGTGTGTGTGTGTGTGTGTATAGCAATCATCTGTTTCCCAAGAATTCTGTCCTGACCTTAATCACACACACACTGATGCTGCATGCATGCATATTGTCGTGTTAAGACACCCCCTGCCCTGAAATTGTACCTTCCAGCATTAGCCATAGTGAAAACCTGTTTGGAGATGCAACCTTCAAATACACGGGGAATATCAGCCAAGTGACACTTGAAAATTGAGGGAATTGATCCAAAATCAAGGCAAGATGCTCAGCAAAGGCAAACCAGGCCTGATCATGTAGCACAACCCTTCCCATCTGGACACCCTCCAAATGTGTTGGACTGTACTTTCATGCTGGCTGGGAATGATGGGAGTTGCAGTCCAACACATATGGAGAGCACCAGACAATAATTGTGAGCTACATTGAATTAAGGCAGGTGTAGATAACCTTTCTGGACTGTAGGTAGACTTGGTAATTTGAGAAACTATCCTGGGCAACAACACAAAATGGCTGCAATGGGAAGCACAGCAAAGGGCAAATTACTAGCTCCAAAGACTGAGTAAGAATGCAGAGGTGGGATTTGAGTCCCAATACACAATTCCTTGAAACCCAGCATTTCTAGCAGTGACATAAACTCATCTCACATGCCAGCTGCCAGTAAGAAAGTATATTTTAAAAAATTAAAAGTGGGAGGGTAGAACTTCTATACATGTGCACTTACAAATTAGCTGCATTTGTAATTCACAGAGTTTCACAGCAACCAAAAGGAGCTTCAGCAAATCAAGGGGATGTATCATTTAAGTCCATGTGCCCTCAAGGCAGCTAGCTTGGGTGACTGGTCTGCAGAACCTCATTTTACATAGCATGTTTTAGATATCCCTTGGGGAGAATTGGCAATTGATTCAAAATATAGCTGAGCATTATGACCTGGACATATTTCTCCCACGCCGTCATGGCGTAGTGGTTAGAGGGTCAGACTAGAATGGCTGGAGACACCCATGTTCAAATCCACACTCAGCCATAAGCTCCCTGGAGGACTGGGCCCAGTCTCTATTTCACAGCCTTCCTTACTTTACACGGTTGCTGTGAGATTAAAGGCAGAGGCAAAGAGCCATGTTTAACAACTGACCTCTTTGGAGGAAGGGAGGGTTAAAAAAAAGTGGTTTTAAAAAATCCCTGCTATTATCAGATGTATGACCCTAAGTAGGGATTCAGAACCTCACTCCCATGGGCAAATTTGGCTTGCCTGGGGTCCCAATCTATCCTTCTGGGGTTCCCCAGAGGATCTCTCTTTATTGTAAATTATTTGGTGGTTTCCCAGCTTTCACATGTTTGTTTCTTCCCATTCTGAAAGGTGAAAATGCCCCCTAAAGCTTAGTTACTGGCAGTAAAGAGGTTCAACAATCCAGCCCTAAGCTTTTTAGGAATAATTTGGATTTGCTCACCAATAAATATGCATATATCTGGAATACCTATCTGACCTATATGGCAACATAAGACAATAGGGAAACCCTTGCTGTATGACAGAATGTCCATCTAGTCCAGCCAACCAGATGCTTCCAGGAAGCTGACAAGCAGGAGTTGCAGGCAACAGCCTTTTCCTGTGGTTGCTCCCCAGTATCTGTTATCCAGTGAGAGACTGTCTCTGAACGAGTAGCCACTGATAGTCTCATCCTCGGTGAATTTGTGCAATCCCCTTTTAAAGCCACCTTGCAGTAACTAATTGCATAGTTTAGCAAGGCTCAATGTCATTGGCCTGATTCAGACAATACGCTAAACCATGCTGCTTAACCACAAAATGGTTAAGGGAAAGTATTAAGGTTAATGCATTCCCTTAACCATTTTGTGGTTAAGCAGCATGATTTAGCGTATTGTCTGAACCAGGCCAATAAATACTTCCTTCCATTGGTCCTGAATTTCCCACCATTCAGCTTCATTGGAAGAGTCCAAGTTCTAGTAGTATGAGAGAATGAGACAAACTTCTCTCTATCCACACTCTACTCATGCATGTTTTTTATGAACCTCTATCATGCCTCTCTTGCCACCAGACTAAGGAGCCTCAATATTGTTGCATATTTATTTATTTATTTATTTATTTATTTATTATATACTTTGAATTTTAAGTGTTCATCTAGACAGCACGTTTCTGCATTCTTGCTTGGATTCTATAGTGCACAAGTGGGGAAAACCCATGTACCACCCAGGAACTTGGCCAAAGAGAGTATTGGCCCATGACGGTCTTTGCTACTCCTTTGAATCACTGCTGTTAGAAGAACCATTGTTGTTAGAAGCATTAGTCGGTATCCTCTATAGCACTAGCACTAAATTCCATTGGAGTAGTGTAAGGAGTCATCTGGCACAACACAAATAGCATTTGCTGGTGCAATGGGTTTCCCTGGAAACCCATCATGCCAATTAACGCTATTGGCATTGTGCTAGAGGTAGCTAGCGCAACATAACGTATGTTAACATTAGAGCCAAATAGGATATTGCCCACCATGTTCTAATGCCCACCATGTTCTAATGAACTTCCATCTTGATCCTCTGCACAAAGATGGCAGGGTGAAGAGGGACTTCTTGTAGCCACAGTGCCAGCCTTGCCCTGCATGCCGCTTCACCTAACTAGGAGTCTGACTCCATCCCAGATCCCATACATGGGATGTACTCCTGATCCTGGTAAAAGTACCATGGGGAGGCTGAGCAGCAGATAGCAAGGTGCACTAACAAGAAGAGCAGAAGGTTGGTGTCTTGCTGTCATTCTTGCCCAGCTGCATCGCCACATGGCTGCAATTTAGCATGTGATGATGGGTTTGTGTTATGGTTAGGGGAAGCATCTCTGCATTGTGATGCCCAGGAGTGGAGGGCAAGATCATGGCCCTGCCTTTCAGGGATAAAAAGCACAATAAAAGAGCACAATCACCCAAATTAAGACCACCTGGAGCTTCCACAAGCTATGCAAGCTGAAAAGCTGATCCTCATAAGTGAATGTTAAAATAGCTCTTTCCCTCTGGCAGAACATTGGTCTCTGTTGTGGACTAGATCCCACTGTCATTCTTTCCCTCTTCCATTGATGCATAGCCGTATATCAGTAACTAGCAATGTGTTATGATGATGGATGGAAAGCCTTCTGAGATCTTTAGACTGCATTCTTTCCTGGAGGAATGACATGACTATGTTTGGGATACAAAGTAACTTGTAATTTTGATATTTCTGCCTTTTCAGTGAGGAAATAGGTGTGGGATATAGACCCCTATTTACATCCATTTCTTATGAAGTCGTTTCCTGCAGATTCATTTGAAGTTAGGATCAGAGTGGCATCCAGATACTGTCAGGTGCTTTATTTGCTATAGTGCTTAAGCTAACAGTACTGCTGTGACTAAGAACAAAAGCCTGAAAGCACCTTCACTCATTGCATTCCCCATTCTGGATTGAACAGGTGTGTCAAGTACTTCCCTGGTGATGAATACACCTGGCCATTTCCTCATCCAACCCATCATCCTGCCTTTTTGATTTGCCTCTTACTCACACCCATCCTTCTGCTTTATTATGTGTGATCACATGTGTGGTTTTGCTCTGTTAGGTAGGTCTATTGTTATTGCAGGTGTCACACGGCTTGCTTGTGGAGCTACAGGAGAGATCCCCCACCCCTGCCCATGAATTTATGCAGATCCCACTCCATAAAAGGCATTTTATCTGCAGACTTTGGCACTGCAGAGAAGGAAGAGAGGGGCAATAGTACTACTAGAGAGATGACATAGCCTGCAGTGTTCTTGCTGATCTATGCCTGCACTCTGTGATACTGTAGTTTCCATTCCGCTCTCTTTTGCCAATGTATATCATTCCTTGTCAAACGACTCACTGACTCCAGAGTCTATGGCAGCTTAAAAGCGGTATCTCTTTGCCAGGGTTACTGCTCTACTGTCTTCTTTCCTTTCACATTCACTCCCCGGTTTGTTTGAGCAAGAAGTGCCTGTAGCTGATAAGTAGCCATCATGGAGAAGCCATTTCAGCGAGGCAAAAGAAAAGGCAGGGAATGCAAACACCATGATTCAGACCTAATGCCCATCATTCAGGCTTTCATACCCAGCCTTGAGGCTTGTTCAGTGTAATGTATTCTGCCTGCTGCTGCCCTGAGACGTATTTGGAAGCTGTGACTGGCATAAAATACAGTGGGCCACCTTCACAGCTTCTGCATTAGCTCCTGATTGTCTCTCTGGACATTATCCAAAGTGCTGGTTTTGAGCACTTTTGAGCCGGCCCAAGACATTTTGCTGCCTGAGGTGAAGCAACAAATGGCATTTGCCCGACCTCCCCAGTCCAGGTGCATAATACAAGTTATTTTAGTAAGCAAAGCAGAAAATTCCACAAGCACCTCTCCCGTTCCCTGACAGTAAAAATATAATGATAATGATACATTAAATAAAAGACCATTTGCTGCCCTTTCACAACACCCCAAATCAACAGCTTCAGGTGGCCACATCAATCTGCCTAATGGTAGGGCTGACACTGTTTCAAAATTTAAAATGGCTTCAGCCCTATATATTTTAGAAACTACTCCCTTGTATGTTTTTAGGGAGACTTTTGAGTGCTATGTTAGTCATACCAGCCATGCAAAAAACTTAGAAATATCAATACAAACAGAGGCTGGGGGCAGATCTATACCTTGTGGCAAATCATTACAAATGTGGAATAAAAATCAGGAAATAACACTATGAAAGCAGTATATGGAATGTGGATTGTGCCCAACAGTTATCAGTGCACTTCAATACCCCTCTAATGCAGTACTGTAGATCTAACCTGGGTTCAGGCAAGATGATAACCCACACTCAAGGGTTGAGTATATGTTGAACCTGGGTTCTCACTGAACTGTGGGTTTTCATTGAAATATAGGTTATTGTGTTGTGTGAACCCAGACATGCTAACAATCCATGATTTGTTAACCATGAAGAAAACCCATGGCTTGTACTTTGGTTGTGAGCAGTGGGTTGTTTGTGGTTAACAAACCATGGTTATTAGTGTGGTTGGGTTCAGGCAACACAATAACCCATGTTTCAACAACAACCTACAGTTCAACAACATCCCACACACAACCCATACTCAACCCTTAAGTACAGGTTATCATGTTGTGTGAACCGAGTCAGACAGTGAATTTGTCCCGTCATTTTATTGTTGGATGTACTCTTACCACCATAGGATTTGCAGCCAAATTAAATCCCCACTGGAAGATTAAACAGGAGATTGCAGTTTCCCCTGGATGCTTGTAAGAAGAATGGCAATGGCTCAGGAGTAGAGTGCAACCAAATCTATTCTCCTGGACATCAGTAAAATGTCCAAAGTAAAGGTCCCTGTGAAAGTAGCAGGCATTGTATGGGTCCCCATGGGTAAAATTTCAGAACAATAGATGCAGGTGTCAGGGAGTTATGATGAATGAACAACACTTGAAACTTTGGCTTTGTTTTCTGTTCAGTTGACACCAAGTGATGTTCTTTCCCAAAGCCCCATGTTTGGAAGTAAAAGCGAGGCCCTGGTAAAGTTATTCCTTGTTTGGAAGCTAGAATTCTCCGTAATAAAACTACTCATCTTCTTCTTCTTCTCCCTTCCCTGCCATTTTCCTTTTATGAAGAACTTAGAGTGGAAATGTCACCATTTTTAACAAGCAGTTTGAAACTCTCCAGCTGAGCCTGGATCCGCCGAACCTCTGAGGCAAACCTGAGGTGTCAGCTGTAATCTGATTTGGTTTAGACCACTTTAGGGGAGCCCTCTTTTGCCTCAAAACCAAAACAGCTCCCAAGCAACCAGTTAGCTTTTGTATTCAGGCTTCATCCAAAGCAGATGCACACTCCTACTATCTCATGACTACTATTCCCATCTAGGATCTTTGTCGGCATGCTTGGCATACAGAGTGGGAAGCATGCAGAATGGTCACTGAATTGGATAAATGGTCCCTATCACAAACAAAGAAAATGTTTCTGGGAATCACAGCTTTTAGAGGGAGAGTATAGCTTATAGACTCTCAATCATACCCTTGTAATAGATACACACATTTAACACACTCACACACATATAGAAACGTGGTGGAAGTTCCTATCAGGATTTCAACAAAGGCCTTCTTAAGAGCCCAGAAAAATGTTATTTATACATGGTTGCCGCTATTATGTCTGGAAAATTACAAAGCAGCCACAGAGCTACTCCAACAAAGGACAGTGGCTTACAGAACAACCCTTACCCCTAGACCCGGTGGCTGGTGGTGGTTAGTATAGGGCAAACAAATCCTTCAGTTGGAAGACAGCAATTCTGCCAGTGGGGAACTACATCCACCTAAAGTGGCCACTTATGAATTGCCCCCCCCCAAAAAAAAAGAAAAAAAGAAAAAAAGAGGCTAAGCATCACCAAAGCTGATGGCAAAAGAGGACAGCAGTTTGCATTTGCTAATTTATAGTGTAGATGCACATTTAGAGATGATGATGATGATGATGATGATGATGATGATATCAGTTTGCTGTTAAGGTGCTAACTGTTGATGGGCTGCAGTCTTATGGTTCACGGTCTTGAAACACAAATTGGACAGAACATCTCTTCAAATAGAGGAGACCCCTCTGTCAACCATTCAGATGGAAGACTGTTCCCTTTAAAAGCGGATACCTGGCTACCCTACACCTACTCTGGAGGTCCCCAGTCATGCTTATGCCTGATGGCAGCACACCTTGACATGAGGCATTGCAAGGGCAAGATGGCGGTGGCTTTGAATCTGCTGGATCCAAAGCCTTTCCATTTCTCCAAGGACTTCAGGATCAGGCCCCTTAGTGATGCAAGATGGCATAGCTAATCCACTCCCCATTGGGGGTGATTAAAATCATACATTGGGGGATTTAAAATGAGCTGCTGGGCTAAACAGCTGGGTAAAGCTGCCCTGCTCTGGTTAATATGAGCCACCAGGGTTTTGGAAGTATTCTGCAACATATTTCCTGAGCCTTACATTTTGGATTTTCTGCTCCAATGTTACTGAGAGCAGCATAGTGTGGTATCTAGATCTACCTTCCCCAACCTGGTGCCATCCAGATGTTTTGGACTGCACTTCCCAGCATTCCTGACTACTGGCCATACTGGTTGGAGCTGATGGACATTGAAGTCCCTAACATCTGGAGGGCACCAGGTTGGGATAGGCTGATCTAGATATTCACCAACTTTAGCAGTGATCTTTCCCAGGATTTGGTTTCCAATGGTCCCAAACGAATGGAGAAATTGTAGAAAGACCATTGCTCCTCCAGAATAAATGTGATGTTAATAAAATGGCAACATTAAATGCTAATGGAAACCACAAGGTTGTGGAATGTGAATGTTAATGGAAGTGGCCGTAACAATGTGAGAGTTGCTAGAAGCACACAGTTCTGTATCCATGAAACATAGGAAGCTAGAGGAAGTATTACTGAAAAGGAACATTAAAAACACACACCAGAATAATAGGGCTGGAAGAATTTTTTTTAATGACCCATTCCTGAATCGGTGTTTAAAATAACTTCCTCTGTTTTTCTGCTGCCTATTTGCTCTTACAGATAGGAAAAGGTTCATTTTCCCTAGGTAGTTTTTCCCAACCCGGTCACTTCCAGATGTGTTGGTCCATGCTGGCTGGGGCTGATGGGAGTTGTAGTCCAAAGCATATGGAGGGTACCAGATTGAAGAAGGCTGTCCTAACAAAGCAGAACTTTAAAATGATCACATTGTCTGTGTTATATTGCAAATCTCCTACATTTGTGCTCTTCCGGTCAGGACAAGCAGAACTAAATGACACACATCCCAGAATGTTTTTCCCCCTTTCCCCCAAATGCATTCCCTTTAAAAGTCTGGTAGACGCAGCAATGGCAAAGTGGATAGTTAAGCGTGGAGACATATTGCAGCATATAAAAATTGAAAAATAAATCACTTCACACAGACAGATGTACTTTGCTGCTAATTGTAAACCACAGCTTGCCCTTGAAAAGCAATTCAGTGCACTTTCTCCAGTTCAAACATATGTCTTTTATGCATTATCCAGATAAGAGTTGTATTTAGGTCAGCCGCAAAAGCCAGGATTTTTCAAAAGTGACTGGCTTTGGATTGGATATTGAGTGCTGAGTGTGAGAACTGGTAAAAGGGACTGATTTTTCAGAAAGTGCTAACAGCTGCCTTTTAAATAGACAATGACTTTTTCCATGAAAAGTGCCTGAAAACAGGAGTTACTCGGAGAAAACATGAGCAGATGGGAAAGTGTCCCATCCTAGAAATAGAACATTATACTTAACTTCTAACATAAGATTCCTGGGCACCCTTTAGAACAGGGGCAGGCAACTTGTGGTAGGGTGACCATATGGAAAGGAGGACAGGATTCCTGTATCTTCAACAGTTGTATAGAAAAAGGAATCTCAGCAGGTGTCATTTGTATGCATGCAGCACCTGGTGAAATTCCCTCTTCATCACAACAGGTAAAGCTGCAGGAGCCCTGCACTCTCAAGAGTAAGGAGAACTATTACGCGTAAGTGCACAATGCATGATTAGCAGAAGGTATAGTTTATCCCCCCCCCCTCAATCTAAGTGACTAATCGCTACTAATAAGGCCTCAAAATGTGATTAGCGGATATATTCTTCCGTCATGAATATAACATTACCACTGTGCATTTGCTCCTATGTTGTCCTCCTTCGGGCGTCGGGTGCAGACCTTTTTATTTCCCCATTATTTTAGAATTTTAGCATCCTAGTCTTTTAGCTCTGCTGTTTTAAATCTGTCTTTTAAAACTCTGCATTAATGCTTGGTTTTATTCTGGTTGTACTTTTACATGGTGGTTTTAGGCTTCCACGATTTGTATTTTGTGCTGCACCTTGTGGTTTTAGTTTTTGTGAACTGCCCAGAGAGCTTTGGCTATTGGACAGTATAGAAATGAAATGAAATAAATAAAATAGTCTTTCTACATTCTTCACCTGCCTACATGGATATGCTTTTGTGATGACATGGTGACTTAATATGGTGCCGCTGCCACCTCCTGACCTGGGGACACATCGTTAAAAGTGTTGAAAGATTCTACTGGAATCTCTGTAGGAACTGTTCTTCTGAACCAGTGCTGCAAAAACAGCCACGGCCTTTTCTCTACAGAGCTGAAATGGAGTCTTCATTCATGCAGGTAAGTGAGGGAGGGACAGATGGACTACTGGAAGAAAAAGAATAGGAAAAGCATCTTCCTCAGTGCCACAGAAGGAAGCAATCTTATCTACAAACCAAAGTCAGACACTTCAAGATTATGCTTGTCCACTCTGGATTTAATCATAATAATTGCTACTCAATTGTTCTATACAAACAATGACACCTTACTATCATACACCTGCATCAAAAGGTTGAGCCAATTTTTTTAATTTATGTTAACTTTGCTGAGGATAAACACAAAATATGGTTGAAGTATGTTTAGGGATAAATCTAGTTAGAGGGCGACTCCATTATATTATCTTCAGGATGTGCCTTTGGAAAGAACTGTGTAATGGTACACATCTTTCTGAGGGCACATTTTGGGCATGTCTAGACCTAGAGAGGGGAGGATCTCGCAATATGGTGACTGCAAGATCCTTTCCCTCAGTCCACATGCAGCGCACGACTTCCCAGGAGGAAGAAGACATCGCACCCACCATTTAAAAATTATTATTATGGAAAATGAGCACATGAGCACTCCAGCTTTACAGGTAGGGCTTTTTTTTTTTAAAAAAAGATCCCCCTTCCCCCCTCCTGAAGAGCTCCGTGCCCCATGCCCAGTTCCTATCTCCACGCATTTACTCGTGAGGAGCTGGAACAAAACCAGGATGGCCACCCACATGTCCTGTGGGCTCAGGACGATCCCGAGACTGCAGGAAAAGTCAGGATTAAAGCCATCTCGGTTACCCCAGGGAAAGGGAGGGATCATCTCTCCCTGCCCCCAGGATCCCCTGTGCACCCAGGATCCCCAGGATAAACACTTGTATAGACATGCCCACTGTGAAAAATATGGGTTCTCCAGATAGCTTTACCCCTTAATATTAACAAACTTTAATCAATTTCTGGGGTGATAACTAGCATAGATAATATATAATAAAAATAGATTGCTCTAGTTTTTTTGAACTAGGATTGGAAAGACATAATTTCAAATCTCCACTCAGCCATGAAACTGTCTGAGTGACTTTGGGTCAGTCATTATCTCTCAGTGTAAGCTACCTTACAGGGTTGCTGTGATAAAATGGAAGGGGCGTGTCCTTAGAGAACAGATGGGACATAAATTAAATAAAATAAATAAATAAATAATAAATAATCTACAGATACAAAATTACTAGTGCCTTTCAGACATTTACAATATCTGTGGAGGTCAAGATGCATTCCAAAGCAATGACAAAACAACTACTGAGCACCATCAGACAGCGGGAAATCACAGTTCCTTACCGTCACTTCTCTGCTCCTGCTTTTGTTGCTGAAAAGCAGGGGCCCATTCAGAAGGCTGTTTTTATCACGCCGCTTCCCCTGCACACAGCAGGCGATAGCAGCAAGTTCCATCTCTAAAAATAAATCGGACTTCATGGGGTCTTTTTTTTTAACGGGGTCATGGGAAGAAAGCTAGAAAGCACAGGAGACACACGAGAGGTGGATGACATCATGACTAGGACCCACGAAAATCCATGAGTGCCCAGTAATAAGTGTCCAATAAAACATTTGTCTGATGATGCCCACAATTCATTTGGAATCCTGGCTTCAAAGGATGTCATAGAATCATAGAATCATAGAATAGCAGAGTTGGAAGGGGCCTACAAGGCCATCGAGTCCAACCCCCTGCTCAATGCAGGAATCCACCCTAAAGCATCCCTGACAGATGGTTGTCCAGCTGCCTCTTGAATGCCTCTAGTGTGGGAGAGCCCACAACCTCCCTCGGTAACTGATTCCATTGTCGTACTGCTCTAACAGTCAGGAAGTTTTTCCTGATGTCCAGCCAGAATCTGGCTTCCTTTAACTTGAGCCCGTTATTCCGTGTCCTGCACTCTGGGAGGATCGAGAAGAGATCCTGGCCCTCCTCGGTGTGACAACCTTTCAAGTATTTGAAGAGTGCTATCATGTCTCCCCTCAATCTTCTCTTCTCCAGGCTAAACATGCCCAGTTCTTTCAGTCTCTCTTCATAGGGCTTTGTTTCTAGACCTCTGATCATCCTGGTTGCCCTCTTCTGAACACGCTCCAGCTTGTCTGCGTCCTTCTTGAATTGTGGAGCCCAGAACTGGATGCAATACTCTAGATGAGGCCTAACCAGGGCCGAATAGAGAGGAACCAGTACCTCACGTGATTTGGAAGCTATACTTCTATTAATGCAGCCCAAAATAGCATTTACATTTTTTGCAGCCACACCACACTGTTGGCTCATATTCAGCTTGTGATCTACAACAATTCCAAGATCTTTCTCGTTTGTATTATTGCTGAGCCAAGTATCCCCCATCTTGTAACTGTGCATTTGGTTTCTATTCCCTAAATGTAGAACTTGGCATTTATCCCTATTAAATTTCATTCTGTTGATTTCAGCCTAGCACTCCAGCCTATCAAGATCACTTTGAAGTTTGTTTCTGTCTTCCAGGGTATTAGCTATCCCACCCAATTTGGTGTCATCTGCAAATTTGATCAGCGTTCCCTGCACCTCCTCGTCCAAATCATTAATAAAAATGTTGAAGAGCACTGGGCCCAGGACTGAGCCCTGTGGCACCCCACTTGTTGCCTCTCCCCAGTTTGAGAAGGTTCCATTGATAAGTACTCTTTGAGTCCGATTCTGTAGCCAACTGTGGATCCACCTAATAGTTGTTCCATCTAGCCCACTTTTAGCTAGTTTGTTAATCAGAATGTCATGTGGTACTTTGTCAAAAGCTTTGCTGAAGTCAAGATATATGACATCCACAGCATTCCCACAGTCCGCAAGGGAGGTTATCCTATCAAAAAATGAGATCAAATTAGTCTGACAAGATTTGTTCCTGACAAATCCATGTTGGCTTCTAGTAATCACTGCATTGATTTCAAGGTGTTTACAGATTGACTTCTTTATAATCTGCTCCAGAATTTTCCCAGGGATAGATGTCAGACTGACTGGTCTGTAGTTCCCAGGTTCCTCCTTTTTGCCCTCCAGTCGTCCGGCACCTCACCCGTCTTCCATGATTTTGCAAAGGTAATAGACAAAGGTTCTGAGAGTTCTTCCGCTAGCTCCTTCATTACTCTTGGATGCAATTCATCGGGCCCTGGAGATTTGAACTCATTCAAGGAAATTAGGTGTTCTTTGACCATTTGTTTATCAATCTCAAACTGCAATCCTGCCCCCTCAACTTCTGCTTCACTTTTTCCAGGGGGCTCATAGACCTGCTTTTGGGAGAAGACCGAGGCAAAGTAGGAATTGAGCACTTCAGCCTTTTCTTTGTCGTCTGTTATCAATTTGCCATCCTCATTAAGCAGTTGAACCACCATTTCTTTCCTCTGTCTTTTACTACTCATGTATCTGAAGAAAGCCTTTTTATTGCTTTTAGCATCCCTCGCTAATCTCAGCTCATTCGCAGCTTTAGCCTTCCTGATGCCATTTCGGCACTTCTGCGCCACTTGTCTGTACTCTTCTTTTGTAGCCTGGCCTTCCTTCCACTTCCTATATGTATCCCTTTTTGTTTTCAGTTCATCAATAAGCTTTTTGTGGAGCCACATTGGTTTCCTCTGTTGTCTTCTATCTTTTCTCCTTGTTGGAATTGTTTGTAACTGTGCCTTTAAAATTTCATTTTTTAGATACTCCCACCCATCCTGCACTCCTTTTCTCATTAGGCTCCCTTGCCACGGGACCTTACTTATTATAGTTCTGAGTTTATTAAAATCAGCTTTCCTAAAATCCAGGGTACGTGTATGGCTACGCTTGACTTTTGTCTCCTTCATAATCAAGAATTCAAGTATGACGTGGTCACTTTCCCCCAGAGTTCCCGTAACTGCCACTTTATCCACTAAGTCATCCCTATTGGTCAATAACAAGTCAAGGATTGCCGATCCTCTAGTTCCTTCCTCCACTTTCTGTAGGAGAAAGTTATCACCCACACATGTCAGGAATTTCTTGGAAGGGCCGCTTTTGGCAGTAATGGTCTCCCAACAGATATCAGGGTAATTGAAGTCCCCCATCACTACTACATCACACTTCCTTGAAACACTGGCAATTTGTTTCTCAAAAGTTTCGTCCTCGTCTTCTCCTTGATTGGGTGGTCAGTAGTAGACTCCGATTATCATATTCTTTTTATTCCTAGCCCCATTTATTTTAATCCAGACGCTCTCGACGGGGCTCCCAATCTCATCCGCCTGTATTTCTGTGCAGGGATAGGTATTTTTAACATATAGTGCAACTCCACCTCCCTTTCTATTTCTTCTGTTCTTTTTGATCAAGTTATATCCTTCAATTGCTATATTCCAGTCATGGGAGTCATCCCACCAAGTTTCAGTTATACCTATCAAGTCGTATTTGCCTTCATGTAATAAGAGTTCAAGTTCATTCTGTTTGTTTCCCATGCTCTGGGCATTAGTATATAGACATCGAAGACCATGTGTTTTATAGTCTGGCTTTGTTCCTACCTTGTTGCAGACACTATTTTGGGACACTGTTGGAGCTGTTCTCTGTACTGTGGTGCATTGGCCTTCATCCATTTTTGCCTCAAAATTTACGCCTCCCATCCCCGTAAGATTCAGTTTAAAGCCCTCCTGATGAAGTTCTTCATGCTGTGGCCGAACTCATTCTTTCCAGCCCTTGTGAGGTGCAACCCATCCCTTGCCAGCAGTCCATGTTCCAAGTAGCGTAGCCCGTGGTCCCAGAATCCAAAACTCTCATGACGGCACCACCTTCAAAGCCAGTCGTTCATCCGGAGTATTTTTCTTTCCCTTTCTAATCCTCTTCCAAGAACCGGGAGGACGGATGAGAAAACTACCTGGGCCCCAAAGTTCTTCAGTTTCCTTCCCAGAACTTCAAAGTCTGAAATGATTTCTTCATAGCTCTGCTTGGCGACATCATTTGTTCCCACATGGATGAGAAGAAAGGGGTATGTGTCCGTGGGCTTTATGAGCTTCGGTAACCCTTCAGTCACATCTCTAATCTGTGCTCCAGTTAGACAGCACACCTGGCGAGTCCATGGGTCTTCACGACATACTTGGGTTTCAATCCCACGCAGCAGGGAGTCTCCCACAACGACTACTCTTCTCTTCTTCTTGGTTGACCTACCTTCTGTCTCTTGGTCACTGTTGCATGGTGTTTCCTGTACTTCTTCCTCTGCAAACTGTCCTTCAGTCTCATTCTCCAGAAGCTGAAAGCGGTTGCTTAACTCCAATGGCTCCACTGGTGCAGAATGCCTTCTAATTCTTCTTCTCCTAACTGTCACTCTTTTGCAGGGAGTTTCCTCTTCATTGGCTTTCCTCCCCTCAGCATACTCCACTTCTGCTTCAGTTGGCTGTTGTTCTTCAATCTCATGTGCTTCTTGTTGCTGTTGCAGTTCCACCGTTCGGTCTAAGAACTCCTTGACTTCTCTTATTCCTTGGAGGGTGGACACTCGCTGCTCAAGTCCTCTCACTTTTTCTTCCAAAAGTGCCACCAGCTTGCACTTGTTGCCGGTATACGCCATGTTGAGCTCAGGCAGAAACACGAACATTGCACACCCTTTGCAGGTCACCACCTCTAGGGACTCCTTTCCATCCATATTGTCGATTTCTGCTTTGGTTTTTTTCCTTTTTGATTATAGTAGAATTGCCTTTGCTTTGTTGTGTCCTCTCTGAAGGTACACAATTATATGAGTATGTCTTAAGGGAAAGTAAGATCTTTTGGTGTGGTTTTTTTGCTTTTGTTTGGTGGTGGTTTTGTGGGTTGTTGTTTTTTTTTTGTGATATAATGAACAACACCAAGGGTCTTATATAACAATAAGAGGAGTACATTCAACACATTGTGTTACAGAAGCTTTCTGAAATTATCTCTATGACTATTAATGTACGACAGCCCTTTCCTCAAAACTGACGGGCAACACCATGCACCTTTTAGACTAAGTAAACCTTGGGCAGAAATCCAGCAGCTTAAGAGAACAGGGAGTTTGGTGAATGAATGTCTGCAGATTTGTCAGAAAACATTTCTGCTGCTCTTCATTGTCTTGACTCGAGCCAGAAAACCGGGTTGCATTTTTCAAGCTGGAGATCACCCTGCAGGACCTTTTATGTCACGTGGAATGCAGGCATCCTTGCACTACTTAAAACCTGAATAGAGATATAGATAGCTGTTGATACAACTTAGAGTAAGGTGGCAAATGCTTGTTTGAGATGACTATACAATTGTTAAGAGATTCGTAATGGAAATTATGCTCCTCTTCCCTAAATGATGTCATTCCACTAAAGGAGGCACTAATGGACTCAATGCTCATCATAAACACATCACAAATAAATTGAATTGCCATTTTATCTGCGTTGAAATGTGCCTAGATTGTATTACTGTAGTACAGTGTTCTCAGGGCTGTATGAAACAGTGGCATCATTAACATTTATAGTTCTTACTGGTAAGGAGGCAGATGACATACAGGCTACTAAATGATACTGTAATTCAATTGCTGGCACATTAGGAACTTTAACATATTAAGGCTTATGATATAACTTTCAATCCTGTAGTCTGTCAGTAACTAAAGCGAGGCTGAATTATCTCCTTCCTTAGGCATACACCATTGGAATCCATTTAAAGTGCTTAATGATGTATTAATAAACCATGATTTTCCAGCAGAGTTTTGTGAACTCCACTCACTGGCGCCAGTGCCAACACTGTCAATCAAATCAGAATGTCATAATTCCCTCAGTAAATAAAGGTTAATTGGATGTACAGTTGAAAAGATCATGAACATAAGAAATACCTGTGATAGCCTTGTTCTGGGTTTAAAGGACTTTGACTTATATTTCTAGCTTTTCTAACATACTTCTGCTTCCTTTGTTTTCCTCTACCATTTATCTAAGGGTATTTTTTTTCCTTTTCTTTTTTCTTTTTTTGTAGCGGGGGTATTTGTCATTTGTTTTCCATATTATATTACAGCTATTTCTACAACTACCTTTACATAGAGTCATTCTTACCTCTAAGTGAATTAGATCTAGCCACACCTCTTAGAGGAAGGTTTGGAGTTGTGTGGAGGGAAAGAACACTAAAACAGGGACCACTTGACGGAACAACTTATCGGTAACTTGTCTATTTACTGATGACTAAATACTGCTTTAAGTCTATTTAAAAAACAAAAACAACATCAGTTATACCATGCATTGTAGTGGCTTACTAAGCTCTACTGAAATATCACTATCATCAATAAGTCAGACAAGGGTTCCTGCTCTGCAAAACATAAAAGAATACTCTGGATCACACCACTGATATCACTAGACTCAGCCTTCAGATTCTCCTTTCATTTGGGATGATCCCTCTGCTTCCTGACCCAGACATATGTTAATATTACAATGGAAGGGAGTTACTGTGGTGTTACTCCACAACTGATTATTAGTATGTCTGGTAAGTATAGAATGTTAGAACTGAGTGGGTGTGGTTTATGTGTGTGTGTTGGGGGGAAGGAGTATATAAGGAGAGTGTTGGGATGTTTGAGTAGGAGTGATGAGTGTGTGTGGGGGGAAGTTGTTTATTTGTAGAGTAAGAGAAGTTTAGTTTCTAGAGATTTAGGATTGGTGTAAAGAGAGAGAAGTAGTTGGAGTGTGGAGAGTTTAGATTAGGCAGAATTGAAAGTATTATATTTTTATTTAAAGCTTTTAAATAACAATAAACTTATAATTATTATTTTGTTAGCTACCATATACCACATGTCAGCTTGGCATTGTTTACCTGCCTTACAGTTATTAAACACCTACACCAGATTATACCCACAGTGTATTTAGAGCAGATCCTATATTAAACCTGTTTCCTTCATAGCTAGGGGAAAGGTTTTAATTAACCCTTCCTCAAGTTTTCAAGTGGTGGTGCTCGGCCTGAGAAGAGAATATGCAATGAGCCTAGTGTAAGGGTTTGTTACATCGCAGTTACCAGTGGGCAAGCAAGGCCTCCCAGATTTCCATAGTGTATGTACACCAAAGATACAACATATACATAACCAAAGAAGTCTCAGTAGACCTGTAATGGTTTAGATGGAAACATATTAATTCCTATCTGAAAAATTAAATAAAGTTTTAGAGGTAGCCCAGGCTTCGACTAGGGAAAGCAAAAGGCCTGCACCATTTGTGATCCAACAAATACATATTGTGGCCTGCAAGATGTGTGACAACCATGATACACCAACATAGGCAGACTGAATTGGGAAGAGCATCCATGAAGAAGGCCAGATCACCAAGTTTCTTACATTCAGATGTGTAGCTGGAGGCTTAGTCGTAGTGGTGGAAGCTACCATAGGCCCTATTACAGGTATGGAATTCTGGACCTCTTGGGGCTCAACAGATTTCCCCAAAGCCCCTGGCTTGGCTTGCATTCATAATGATACAGGTGTACACAATTATGCATGTTGTGGACAATGTGGATAAGAAGTCCTTTTTCTCCCTCTCCCATAATACTAGAACCCAGGGTCCTCCCATGGAGCTGATTGGTGATAGATTCAGGACAAATAAAAGGAAGTACTTCTTCACACAGCGCATACTTAAACTCTGGAATTCACTGCAACAAGATGTGGTGATGGCCACCAATTTGGATGGCATGAAAAGGGGGGTTGGGTAAATTCCTGGAGGGGAAGGCTTTCAATGGTTACTAGTCCTGATGGCTAAGTGCAACCTCCAGTATCAGAGACAATAAGTCTGTATACACCAGTTGTTGGGGAATTTGGGAGGGGGAGTGCTATCACACCATGTTTTGTTTTGTTGGTCCCTGGTAGACAGCTGGTTGGCCACTGTGGAAACAGAGTGCTGAACTAGATGGACCCTTGTTCTGATCAAACATGACACTTCTTATGTTCTTATGCTCCCAGGGCTGTGTGTGGCCCTATTTCAAATGCTTGTGACAGTTGCTTTGCTACCTGCTGCTTAACATTTGGCAGTCTCTATCCCATACTTCTTAGCTACCTGAAACAGCTATTATCTTTTAAAAAAAAACTTCTTAAGAGTGAGCGAGGCATCAGACCAACTCATAACTCAGCTTTTAAAGGAATCTCCCAGACATATCTTCACCCTCATCCACCTAAATGTCCTTCTCCTGATCTTTGGGATGTCCATTTCCACAAAATCCCTGCATGTGGTCAAAATTGCTTGACTGCATTCATTGGGGGCAGCACTACATCCAGGACATCAATATCATGCATGCCTTTGGTTTACTCTAGGCCAATAGGGGCACAAGAGTTAGAAACAGTGAAGTGGTGTGAAAGGTAAGGAAAGGAAATTAGTTCCAGCATGAATAATGTCACTGAGCACAAGAAAAGTAAATCTGAATTGTAGCTTAGATATAACAGCCCAAGAACTCAATCAGGGTATTGCTGGGTACACAATAGTCCAGCATAGCAGCAATTTATAGCACTGGCAGCAATATCAGATGCTTCCGGAGCTATAGGTCAGACAGGGCATGGTCTCACTCTCACTTATATTGAATAACATTCCATCCTTTATTCCAGAAGGTTTTTCCTACTTGTTACTCTAAAACTAAGATGATGGTATACTGCCTTCTAATGAATGCAGCCATCTAAAAATGATCCTCTTCTCCTGCAACAATTATGGCTGCATGAACTGTGGGATCATAGCATCAAACAAAGAGTGTAGAAGTAAGTGGGTAACACTGAAAGAGAAATAACAAGGTCTCTCTCTTAGTTCTCATGGAAAGAGGGAGAGAGAGAGAGAGAGAGAAATTGCCTCTTGTTCTCTAATATGAGAGTGCCACAATAATAATGTGGCTACTGTGAATTCAATCTGAATTACAGCTGCGTTGGCTTGCCCAATTCTCTCTTTGTGTGACAATTAAAATATTTGACAATTAGCATCTTTTAAACCATTAATGGGCACGCATGAACGTTGCTGAGCCTCTGGATCAACTTTAAATTGTGATTGTTTGCTTGCTTCAAATGTTTCATTTAACTGGAACACAACAGTGCACAGTCTCAGTCTCAGTCTCTCTCTCTCTCTCTCTCTCTCTCTCTCTCTCTCTCTCTCTCTCTCTCTCTCTCTCTCTCACACACACACACACACACACACACACACACACAGTGACAGGCAAAAAGAACTGGATGTAATGTCAAGGTTGGCTTGGTAGCTTACGATGTGGAAATGAAATGAAATTCATGTTCCTTAGCCATCATATTTCCTTATCATGAAAGGTTGTTCTTAGGTCTTGCATTAGGGAGAATGCAAAAGATGGACTAGTAAATGAGTTTACTCTGAGATATGGTCTATTTACTTATACCTGAACTCACATATATTCAAGAAACCTAAAGCCGGCTGCTGTGTTTCAACAGTACAATTTAAGGCAAGAAGACAGTCCTCACAGTAATGGCATTTTTGTGTTATCATTAAAGAATACTGAATTCACTAGGACCCAACTAGAGTAAGGAGCCTCTGAAGGAACTATGTAGAAGAGGTTTGCACCATGCCTTGCTTTCTACCCCGCCTTCCTGCCTCTCACACACACAATATAAGATGTACTGTATTTTGTATTTGTGTTTTTAACCTGTTGGTTGTTTTATGATGGTTTTAATTTTTGTGAACCGCCCAGAGAGCTTCGGCTATTGGGCGGTTTAAAAATGTAATAAATAAATAAATACAGCTAATATGTACTGGCAAATGTTGGAGAGTATGCCACTACCATCATGGGTGTAGGGACTGGAGCCACTGAGTTGTATCCAATGGAGTCATTCCAGTAGTGAGAGGGAACCACTGGTGTAACAGATTTCTCCACCCCCTACTGCCCCTGGATATCCCCTCCCCAATTCATCTCAGAATGTTTGGGAACCATCCAAAGCAGATATGTGGGATGCATGGGAGAGGGGGGTGCAGGGGAAGGAGAAAATGGGGAAGTCCTGTGTGAGTGGACTTCTAGAAGTGAGAAGGTTGAATCCAGCCCATAATTTACTATGACTCCCAATTAAAATAATTTGGATGAGCAAATTGGGTGACAATACCAGTCTTTAAAAAAGCAACCAACCAACCCCTCCACACATTTCCCACCAGACTTTCATTCCTTTTCTTGGGCCTTTTTATTTTCAGTTTTTCAAGTTACCTTATCTGTGGTCAGGTACGTTCAGCTTTCCTATCTCTTCCTGCTGTCCAAATTGGCTTTTCCCCCCCCCTGGAAGCCGCACTTCCTGTCTCTGACTGACAAGAGGAGCTGTATCTGGCCAAATTGATTTTCTGTCTCTCTCTTGCACATTTTCTTTTCTAGATATATTCTATTTTAATACCTTTTTATGTCTTCTACCCTCTGGGGTGTGCTTCCTTTATTACTCCAATATTTCCTTTCTTTGGTTTCCTAATTTTCGCTTTTAAAATTATTATTCTGTTCCTTTCCTTTTTGCTTCCTGATGTCACTTTGACCTATTTGTGTCTGAGAGTTCCCCATCTCCAATTTCCTACCAGTTTCTATTAAATATTTATTTCTGTTGTCATGACCCAGAAATGATATTTTCTAAAACACCTCTATTAGAAAAAGCACTATTAACAGAGCGAGTTAAAAGGTTCTATCACATGCAATACAGTCCTTTTCATCTTCCTTGCAAATTTCCAGTCTATGGTATATTTATTTATTTATTTATTTTATTTCATTTATATCCCATCTTTTTTCCTCGAAGGAACCCAAGGTGGCGTACATAATCCTCCTCCTCTCCATGTTATCCTTACAACAACAACCCTGTGAGGTAGGTTGGGCTGAGAGCATGCGACTGGCCCGAAGTCACCCAGTGGGTTTCCATGGCCAAGTGGGGACTAGAACTCAGATCTCCCAACTCCCAGTCCAACACCTTAGCCACTACACCACACTGGCTCCAATGGAGTGTAGTCACTACTTCCATTATTTCCAAATGGTTACATAATATTTATGGGTTAGTAACTTACTAGGCTACTAGCAGAAAATATGGTGGACATTATATGAATGGATTAAGTGGGGAAGATGCCCCATGGCAGCCATTTGGTGAGTGCCCATGACGCACTTTCAACATTCCAAATGCTACCACTGACTCAACATTCCAAATGTGCCTATCTATTTTAGGGTGTTGTTCAAAACCATGAGGACTAGAAATTCATACATTTTTTATAATCAAAGCTCACTTTCTCAGTACCAGTATGAGTAAACCATTTCTCAGGTGGCACTGATGTCCTGCAGCTGTGTTCTGGGTGGAGCTCTGACAGCTCTGGTTTAAGGCACAGACAGATGGAACAATGTCTGTGTACCATCCGTAAAACTGTGCTTTTATCTTTCCTTGATAACCTAGCTTTTTTATGGAGCTGCCTGTGTTTGGACTGTCTACTAACCTTGTCTTTGGTAGTGATCCTGATTCCCTGTCATCAGAACATAAGAAAAGTCATGTTAGATCAGACCATGGTCTGTCTGTCCAGCATTCTGTTTGCTCAGTGTCCAACCAGCTGCCCATGGGATACCGACAAACAGGACATGAGTGCAGGAGGTAGTGTATACCCTTCAGAACTAGTAGCCATTCATTGCCTTCTCCTTCTTGAATTTGTCTAATCCCTTTTAAAGCTATCCAAATTGGTGGCCATCATTACATCTTGTGGAAGAGAATTTCATTGTTTAACTATGTACAGTGTGAAGGAGTACTTCCTTTTATCCGTCCTGAATCTCCCAACAATCAACTTCATTGGATGATCACGTTAGGCTCTAGTATTAGTGTCCTTGTGCCACCACAAACAAGACACCTATGTGCATGTGTACATTGATAAAACATTGCCAAAATCCATTGCCAATATCCAATGTTGATATGATTGCAGATACGATTGCCTCATTATTATTTTCTTAAATATACACGCCAACAGAGGAGTGTAATCCTGTTGATTCTCTTTGACTTCTCAGTCACTTTCAATATCATCAACCATGGTATCCTTCTGCATAGGTTGGGAGTTGGAGGCACTGCATTGAAGTGGTTGTACTCCTACTTAGATGGCCAATTCCAGAAGGTGGTACTGGGAAACTATTGTTCTGTGCTTTGACAGCTATGCTATGGGATTCCACAGGGCTCTATTCAATCTCCCATGGTGTTCAACATCTACATAAAACCACTGTGGGAAGTTATCCAGAGATATGGCTGAGATGTCATCAATATGCAGATGGCACCTAGTTACAGGTGAGGAAGTGGTGTTCTGAATCAGTGTCTGGGCATGGTAATGCACTTGATGAAAGCCAATAAACTCAGACTCAATTCAGACAAGATAGAGGTACTGTTAATGGCTGGTTAATTTGCCCAGCTGAGAGAGGTTCAACTTGTTCTGGAGGGGTTTGCACTCACCCTAAAGGATCAGATTCCTAGTTTGGGGATGCTTTTGGATCCAGCATTGTCTTTAGAGGCACAAGTGAACTAGATGGCATGGAGCACCTTCTATCAGCTTAGGCTAATATACCAACTACATTCTTATCCAAACAGAAATAGCTCAACTACAGTTATCCATGTTCTGGTAACCTCTTGCCTGGATTACTGCAATGTGTTATATGTGGGGCTGCCTTTGGAAATGATTTGGAAACTTCAGTTGGGAAGTTGACCTACCTGGGAATCCGGGCTCGAGGAGCAGCGAGCCCGTGCTACAACTAGCACAGGCCGTCACTCCAGTCCAGACGTCAGATGCGACGGGCTGCAGGAAAGCCCTGTTGCGTCCTCCATTTTGTGTCTTCCTTAAAGGGCCGGGTGCGCAGGAGCGCACCATCGGCAAAGGTAGGTGTTTTTTTTAAAAAATAAAGGGTTCCCCGCTCCCCCTGCCCCCGCTCCCCCCCGGCCACGGTCCCTCCTGCCCGCCCGTGATCTCTGATTCCCCCCATCCCCTGTGATCTCCAATTCCCCCATCCTCCATGATCTCAGATTCCCCCCATCCCCCTGGCTCCAGTTTCCCCCCCATCTCCCCACCCTGCCCTAATGGCCGCAGCACTCCTGTGGAGCACTGCCTGCCACTTTCCCTGGCTACTCGTGAGTAAATGTGGTAGCTGGGAAAAGTGGTGGCATGGCCTACACGCCCGCAGTCTCGGGCTCAGCTCGAGACTGCGGGAAATACTGGGCCACAACCAGTGCCGGTTATCCCGGGTCAAGGGAGGGTTACCCCTGACTGAGCCCGGGATCCCCTGTGCATCATCTGGACACACAGGGGCCAGGCCAGGGCTGGCACCAAGCTAATCCATTGTCTAGGAAGGCCCTTGGTCTCAAAATGGCAGTGAGATTGTTCATGGCAACTGGCCAACATGATCCTATTATGCTAGTACTTTTCCATCTGCACTGGCTGCCAGTTCATTTCCAGGCCCAATTCAAAGTGCTGTTATTAATGTTTAAAGAGCTAAATGCCTTGGGGCCAGGTTACTGGATGGATTATCTTGTCCCATATGTTCTTGTTCAAATCCTAAAATTGTTCTTAGCAGTCCTTTTCCTAGAGTATCCTCCAAAGGAAGTGAGGTAGGTGGCTACTAAGAAGAAGGGCTTTTCTGTTTGGCATCCTGGTTGTGGAATGGGCTTCCCAGACAGGCTCTCCTGGCTCCTACATTGTGCTCTTCTTGGCACCAGCTCAGGATCAGCTTTTCCCTCCAGGCATTTTAGTCTTTCAGTTTCTGTTGTTTTAAATCCATCACTGTATTTTAAATCTTTGCATTGCTGCTAGGTTTTATTTTGGTTTTTATTTTTATTTTATACTGTAGTTTTCAACTCGTATATTGTATCTTATCATGTTTTATGAGCCACCCAGAGAGCTTTGGTTATCAGGTAGTATAAAAATGTAAATAATAATAATAAAAAATAAAACCAAAGTACTAAAAGCTGTGGCAGCACTTGGTAAAAGTGGAACAAAGGGGAATATCCAGTGTGTCAGTTCTAATTCAGAAGCAAGGCTCAGTAATTTGGAATTCTGAGGGGGGAAATATGATGGTGTTTATGGTGGAAGTATACTCTTGTATAAAAACATCTAAGGCCATAGCTAGACCTAAGCTTTATCCCAGGATCATCCCGGGTTCGTCCCTGCCTGAGTGCTGGATGCCCTGTGTGGCACTTAGATGAACAGGTTTGACCCCAGGACAATCCTGGGATAAACCTTAGGTCTAGCTACGGCCTAAGAGCAAGTGGAACTGGTGCATCTAGTCAGTTCCACAAAAGTTGGGCTGTATTAGTTTTTTAAAAAATGTCTGTGCACCAAGGAAGTCTGAGGTAAGATGGAGTAGTTCTTAGTACATGTAAGTAGACAGTATAGGGGCACAACTGTCAGGGATACTGTAAGGTGGATTCCTGCCTTGAACAGGGGGTTGGACTTGATGGCCTTATAGCCCCCCTCCAACTCTACTTTCCTATGATTCTATGAACTCATACTCTGAAAACACTCACTGAAAAAACAAGAGTAATTTTGGTTGGGATGAAAGGTTAAAAAGAGCATCACCAAATATGTGACACTTGCTGTTTCAATTACATCTCTTCCCCGTTTGTTTGCTCTCCCCAGTCCCCACTTCCAAGTTCATTTCTCCTTCCTATCTCTATTGGAGATGAGGCCCTTGAGGCATGAACTGCTTTTCCCCCATGCTTGCTAGAATTCCCCTCATTCTCTGTAATTGTTTCAAGCATCTATCAGATCATATTCACCTCTGCCTGGAGAACAAAGATGCACAAGGTCATCTTGAAGCTTGACCTCAATATCAGGCAAAAATAAATAAATAAAAAATAAAATATAAAAAGTTATTTGTGGCACATCAAGGACAAGTTCTTCTACGATTGTCTCATTCACATTCTACAATATTTCCCAAATTTGTCTTTCTTCCCTCTTTTCTCTAAAACGTTGGGATTTTCCATTCCATATCTATAAAAATGGTTCTGTAATGAAGATACTAATGCCAGATCTACACCAAGCAGGATGTGACACTTTGAAATGGTTTGAAAACTGTATATGGAGTGAGTCTTGGGCCCCAAAAGTTGTTGTTGTTGTTGTTGTTTGCATTTATATACTGCCCCATAGCTGTAGCTCTCTGGATGGTTGTCCCTACTGCTATAAACCGTTTTAAAGCAGTAGTGTAGATCCTACCATATAAATAGCTGTGAATATCTCCACCATGTTAAGGGACCAGTAGCAGACATCAATTTAGCTTCATAGTTTTATCCATGCATGCCAGCCTTCTTCTCTACATTTCAAAAGGTAAAAGATCACATACTTGGTTTTAATGTGCATTTGGAAATTGTGTATTTACAAAACTGAGTGTCTGTGCCACTCAGTTCTGGGCAGTGATGCAAAGTCTAGTTTTGGAAATTGGTTTATCCGTTCCTTCGTTTACCAACCCAAGAATTAAAGCAGTGAGTCCTTCACCGCTTATTTCTAGCAAATAAGCAATAGGAGCAGAGCAGAGCATGGATGAAGTTTCCAGAAAACAGGGATAGGGTAATCTAAACTATTGTACTAATCACTGTAAGCTCTATATGCTGATTCGTTTTATACCCAGAAAAGAAGGGTGAATTTGTTGACTCTTCGCTCAGGTCTTGATCGGCTTCAGAATTGAGCCAGCTAGAATTTTCCTTTAAAAAGTACTTACTAGGGAGTCACTTGGAATACTGTGCCTTCTCTGAACAGCATTCACCAATGATTTCTTGTGGTGGATCTGCCCCCTAAGCTACTGGTAGTGCAGAATCTTCAAAGACTGGATATGTGTGCAATCCGTGAATTCAAATTCATATAATAAGGTTGGTTTTCATTCTTAAGCAGCTTGATTAATTTTACTAAGTAAAACATGATTAAAAGGTTGAAATTGTTCCCAGACTTTCTGTTGAAGGATATCCTTTCACAGTATGTTGAGTATGGCTATTTTTGCTCCAAAGTCATTTGCCTAAAATGTGTTCATATTCATACTACCTAAGGAGGTATTTAAAAAGAAGAAGAGAGCAACCTTTTCCGTTTTTGTCACTGTGATGATGCAGTGCTTGTGTTTTGAGAAATTATTGAGAGTCCTTGTTAATCACTTTATAATCATCAAGTCATCTGACATTTGGAAAATGAAGATTATTATTTTCTTCATTTTTTGCTCATTGCTTTGTATCTTTATCATTAAAATACCCTGGGATCAGGATAGGGAGAAACTTTTGGTCTCCGCTTGCACAGCTATTTTTCTAATTGGACACATGTTCAGCTTGTCTTGTCTTTTCAAGCACAGAGATCTCTTCAGAAAGATCAAAGAACTCTTCACAATTAAAATGGAATACCATTTATAGTGGGCTAATTTGTGTATCCCTCTTTATATATGTAAGATGTTGGCAGGATCCACACTACTGCTTTACAATTGTATTGAACTGTTGGGGCCCATGATACAGTTTCAAACTATTTTCAAAGTGTTATGTCCTGCTTGGTGTAGATCTGGCTGTTATCACCCACATAGCTTCAAATAAATGATGCTTTCACCAAACCGCAATATTGAACTGGAGTTTTCCTATTTTGCTTGTGATCAAAGATAGAAGTTCATGTTTCAAGATTTTTTTTCTTAAGAGGTAAATCCTGTAATGTTGTTCTCATCTTAAGGAAGTTGATTCTACATCTCAAGTTCCAGTCCAGAAACTAAGAAATCTGAATGATTTATATGCTGTTTTTTTCCCTCCCATGTACTCTCATGTTCTTAAAATGAAGGCAGGGTAGCATGGACAGATGCCTTGGCTTAATGTGCGGTACATAGTGCATGCTTTGCATTCAGTTCATTCCTTGACATTTACTGTGGGGAATACTATGACTCAGATCCTGCAGTGCTGCTGCTGGTCAGAGTTGGTGATATTGAGCTAGATGGACGAATGGTCTAGGCATTTGGAATAGGCAGCATAATATGTTTAAATGCTTGTGTAAGCAACTGGGAAATGGTTGTCCAGATACAAGTACTTTCTCCAGTGGCATGTGAATAGTGAGAAAGATTTAAGAAACTTTTCTATATACATCTCTGTGAGACTCATATTGTACTTTTATACAATCACACACACACACACACACACACACACACACACACACACACAAATTTGGGGAACAAATGGGTAAAATGTTAGTTTGGTAGAAACAAATCAAGTCATGTGTTCCACTGACTCATCTTAAGGAAATTGATTGAGTTCACATCTCTGGATCCACTCCCAAATATTAGCTTCTCTTTCTTCCTGCACCCTGTTGTTTGACTAGGTAAGCTATTTAAATAACCCCATTAAGAACATTTTAAAGCTTCGTTAGAACAGAAATTGACCATTAGAGAAAGCAAGGTGTTCACCTGGCCAAATGCAATAAGTTATTTTATGGATTGCAGATGGAAATTGCTTCAAGCTTTCAACACAGCTAATGAGAGCCAGTTCTGTATGAAATCGGTATGGTGCATCGTATCAACATTCCTGCTACATGTTCATTTCTGAAAAAGCACCACCACCCAAGTGCAATCATTCCAATCTTTAAATCGGAACAGCTCTGCACCCACAAAGTGTCACAACTTCAGCAGCCAAGTGTCAAGAGTGAAGCACCTCCACAAGCCCAGAAACAAACAAAAACAGCTAGGGAGGTAAAAACATCACACACACACACACACACACACACACACACATTATTACAATAAGAAATCTCACTTAGCACAGGTTTTAGCCACACAGAGTTTAACCGTACAGCATAAAGTTTAGCTTTTAAAAATACAAAACTCATTATGAATCTAGAAACTAATCAGTAATGTGGAGAATTATCTGTTGTATATAACTATATTCCTCCTCGGCAGGAGTTTCAGGTGTGTTCTTGGTGCAATAATCTTCTGGCTCTAAGGAAGCAAGTTTATTCTCTTGTTTTGACCTAAATAAGCTGAACAAAGGAGAGGAATATGCAGACAAAGCCTTGAATGGCATTCTTTAGAACAGAATAATGCTCAATTTATGGTTATGGTTTATGAGGCACGGCTCCCTGGACAGGAACTGAAGCTCAGAAAATTCCAGCAGGGGCAGACGGAGTGAGTGGGCCACTGAGATAGCTTAATCATTGTTGTTTTGTAGTTAAATGGACCTCTGAGTAGAAAATTAGGGTTATGATTAATGCACAAGTTGTTAGTGTTATGGTTAAGGAGAAACTGCTCCCTGGACAGGAACTGAAGCCACAGAATGGCCCAGCAGGGGCAGACAGAGTGAGTGGGCCACTTGGATAGCTTAAACTAGGGCTGTGCACGGACCCCCCCAATCCACTCTGGATCCCGATCTGGACCTTCCGGATCGGGTCTGCTCCACTTTGGGTCGATCCGGATCTGGATCTGCTCCGCTGCGGATCCAGGTCCAGATCTCCGTTGTTTCCCCCATAGACTTCCATTGCAAATGTAAAATAACTATAACTTTTTTAGTTTTCAAGTTAGAAACATGAAAATGGGCACCATGGTAGCTTCTAAATAACTTTGAAGGAAATGGGATCATCCCCTGATTTGGGGGGGATTTTTTAAAGATTTTCCCCTCATTTACAGAAATGCAGCTATCTCCATCGTTTTTCAAGATACACACATGTAACTACACACCATCATAGCTTCCACATAGGACCTTAGGCATGGCCCCTTTGAAGGAAATCAGATCATGCCTTGATTTTTGAGGAAATTTTAATAAGATTTCCTTCCAATTTACAGAAATGCAGTTATCTGTTATTTTGTAAGCTACACACATGTAACTGGGCACCATGATAGCATCCACATAGGACCTTAGGCATGGCCCCTTTGAAGGAAATCAGATCATGTCCTGATTTTGGGGGAATTTTTAAAATATTTCCAACTAACTCCTCCAAACACAGCTCCAGAAAATTTCACCCCTCACTGACCAAAGTCCTATCCCACAAAGACAGAGGACGAAAAGTTTCTCTGTATGCCTCTGGCTTAGTCCCCCCCTTCCAATTTTGGGATTGGAGGAATGAACAATCTCTAAGCTCATTAATTTTCAGAGCTCTATCTTTAAAAATAAAGAAGTTATAGGATATATATATATATATATATATATATATATATATATATATATATGTTTTCATGGGCTTTCCAGTGTTATTGGTGATACATTTTTAATCAAATATATATTTCCTCCATTTGTATTGGATCTGTTTTACATTGCTTACGTTTTCATCTTGTACATTACCTTGAGAGGCCTCTACCTTTAAAGGTGGCCTAAAAATAATTTAAAATAAGTAGTTATTCTTTATGCCAATACCATACACAGGCTAGTAACACTCATAATGGCTATAACAAATCAATCCAGGTTCTATACATCTTCAGGAGCTGTACTGTCTGGAAAGGAGGGAATGTTATCAAGTAAAAGAGGCAGGGAGCTCTGGGGTAGAAGTGCCACACTTGCAACAAAATCTGGAATTGAACCAGTGACCTCAAGATCTAATGACAAAGGTTTTTATAACTGTAGCTTGAGAAGCCAATGTTGTATAGCTGTAAAATAGTCCAGCACTCATTTATAGTCTGTAGATAAGGGAACGAACAGGCATTTTCATCAACCTTTGTGAAGGTTATATGATGTTCTGCGCTCTTGAGGTGCTGAGGATCTCGAAACAGAACAAAAGAAAAGGAAACCCTGGCTTTAATAAAATAGATAACTGCTGCTAGTGGATCTTCTCAACTTACTGTTTTTCCAAGGATACATTTAACCATAAGAGAGAATATTTTTACTGAAGATTCACTATACTATATGATGGCATTATATTATATAATTCTTTCATTCATTTTATTTGTACCGCCCAATAGCCAAAGCTTTGAGTGGTTCACAAAATTATATGTAGGAGTGGGGGGGGGAGCATGTCCTGGTTACAGATGGTAAGTGTCCTAAGCAGAGTTCGCAGAGCAGGCAGTCAAGGTCAAGGTCCTCTCAGTGAATTTCCTGTAGTGTTGTGAAAAGCAAGGGTGTGGTCAGGTTAGTTCATAGTTCATTGCCAAGGGGTCATGGAGCCAAGCATCAAAACAGGTGAGGGGTTGCCCAGAAGAGTGGTCTAAGAACGTTGCTGAGTGTCCAGGAATCTGAATCTACTTTACTTTAACATGTGTTCCCTCAACAACAGTTAACAATTAAATTTTCAGAATGCCATAGAATCATAGAATAGTAGAATTGGAAGGGGCCTATAGTTCGTCGAGTCCAACCCCTTGTTTAATGTAGGAATCCACATTAAAGCTGTCCAGCTGCATCTTGAATGCATCAAGTGTGGGAGAGCTCACAGCCTCCCTATGCAATTGGTTCCATTGTCGTACTGCTCTAATGGTCAGGAGGCTTCCTGTAACTTGAACCCATTATTCTGTGTCCTGCACTCTTACATGATTGGGAAGAGATCCTGGCTCTCCTCTGTGTGACAACTTTCCTTGAAGAGTTCTCCCCTCAGTCTCCTTTTCTTAAGTCTAAACTGTTCTTTCAGTTTCTCCTCATAAGGCTTTGTTTCCAGACCCCTGATTATCCTTGTTGCCCTCCTCTGAAACCCCCTCCAGCTTGTCTGCATCCTTCTTGAAGTGTGGCGCCCAGAACTGGACACAGTACTCAAGATGAGGCCTAACCAGTGCCAAACAGAGGGAAACCAGTAGCTCGTGCAATTTGGAAGCTATACTTCTATTAATGCATCCCAAAATAGCATTTTCTTTTTTTCTTTTTTTGCAGCCACACCACACTGTTGGCTCATATTCAGCTTGTGATCTACAACAATTCCAAGAACTTTCTCACTTTACCAAATATCCTTCATCTTGTAACTGTGCATTTAGTTTCTTTTTTCTAGTTATAGAACATGGCATTTATCCTTATTAAATTTCATTCTGTTGTTTTCAGCCCAGCGCTCCAGCCTTTCAAGATCACTTTCCTTTTGTCTTCCAGGGTATTAGCTATCCCACCCAATTTTGTGTCATCTGCAAATTTGATAAGATTCGCTGCATCTCCTCATCCAAGTCTTTAATAAAGATGTTGAAGAGCACTGGGCCCAGGACTGAGCCCTGCAGTACCTCTCTCATTACTTCCCTCCAGTTTAAAAAGGTTCCATTGATAAGCACTGTTTGAGTCTGATTTTGTAGCTAACTGTGAATTCACCTAATAGTTGTTCCATCTAGCCCACTTTTAGCTAGTTTGTTAATCAGAATGTCATGGGGCACATTGTCAAAAGCTTTGCTGAAGTCAAGATATATTATGACCACAGCATCCCCACAGTCCACAAGGGAGGTTAACCCAGCATTCCCACAGTCCTCAAGGAAAGTTACCCTAATGTGGTCATTAGGATCACATTCTGGTTGCAATAGCAGTGGGATATGCTTTTTAAGGTCATAACTTATTCCTATTCAAGGCTTGTGTAAATATAACATGGATTTTAAAATCAGGTCGGATCATTGAGATGTAAAGTTACACGATCCCTGTAGGAGCATTAGTTTCAAGTAAGAAAAGATTAGCCAGAATAACATAATAGTCATTATATTGACATTGAGTCACACTACATATAAATCATGCATCAGATGTAGAAATAATTCAAGCAGAAAGTGGGAATGAAATACAATAAAAGTAAGGGGAGCACAGCATATATAGGAACTTGCATGTTTTTGAAACTTACTGTGAAAGTCAAATATGCATATTTATCTGCAGTAGTCATTTAGAGCTCTGCTATCCGATGAATTCCTGTGAAATAATATCTGAACCTTTATGAGTACTCTACAACAGGAAAGGAATGTCAATAAGGAAGCAATAACCCAGAACCTGCCCAATGAAATACCCTTTCTAAAAGGTGGAATTGCATAAGGTCAAACGCTAATGTAGTTAATGTAGTAAAAAAAAAAAAAAAAGTATAGAAAGCCAGGACTACTTGAAGAGAATACAAACACAATATTAACACTCAATCTGGCAGAATCTTAGTCAATGGAACTATGTCTGGGACAGCATGGTGTGCTGTGAATTTTCAACTGGCTTATCCTGTCTGAATGTGTATGTTTCCCATTTGACAGTATTGGGGGGGGATACCCCAATAAATTATTGAATTTCAATTTAGCAATGCACATATTAAAATGAAAATTAAGCCTCTATCAGTTGCCAACCAGGCAAAGTTCCTCATCCACACACACACACATTCTCAGGCCACAGCTAGACCTAAGGTTTATCCTGGGATCATCCAGGGTTCACCCCTGCCTGAGCACTGGATCCCCTGTGTGTCACCTAGATGAACAGGTTTGATCCCTGGACAATCCAGGGATAAACCTTAGGTCTAGCTATGGCCTCAGAAACACAGATAAAATAATAGAAGTGTGGTAGTACATTTAATGGAAGGCCACAGCCAAAAAGAACGTAATTCCATATCAGGTTGGGTACATAGGGATGGAAGAATGTGTCAATTTCCAATCTGAAATTTGATTTCACCCAAACTTTGAGAACTTTTGTGCATACTTTCCCTAAGACATGCATTTTTGTATGCATTGTTGCCTCATATACAACTTTGTTGCAAGCAGTGTTCCACATAGACCCATCCTCCAATTGGAGTTCACCAGGGGAAGAGCCTTCAGTGCGGTAGCCTATGGAATTCCCTGCCTCTGGAGGTCAGGCAGGCATCAACTTTGTATTCCTTTCGGTGTCTCCTGAAAACCTCATTATTCCAAGAAGCCTTTCCTTAATGACCAGCCACAGTTCATGGTTCACTTTTCATTTTGCTTCTATTAAAAATCTATTTTAAGGTGTTTTATTCTGTTTTTATTTTATTTTATTTTGTACACTGTTCTGAAATTTTGAATGGGGAGTGGTATATACATATTGTAAATAAATAAATAATATAATGCATTTTAAACATTTCCTGTAATATATGCATTTTTAACTTGAGAACTCTACTGCAAAATTCAGAGAAGTGCAAATTTTGAAGAACAACTGTGTCTTGCATGTGCAGCACCACTGAGGTATAGCCCCTCTCTTTATCATCTTTCTCAAACCTTCATCAAACTTTCTTCTTTCTCTAGACATTTATGATACAATAAATCTGTGTTATTTCTTTGGAATCTCATCAACAAATTAATTTCCCTATTTTGCTGAAGCACAGGGCATGGTCCCCCACACTCCCATGACACTTCTGCAAGAAATCCCTACATTTCTGAGTTCATCATATTCTTGTAGATACATGTAAATTTGCATGCACATGTAAACAAGGATGTGCACATCATTCCAAGGCCTTAGCTAGACCTAAGGTTTATCCTGGGATCATCCTGGGGTCATCCCTGTTCATATAAATGACACACTGGATATCCTGAGAGCAGGCAGGGATGACCCCGGGACAGTCCCGGGATAAACCTAAGGTTTAGCTAAGGCCCAAGTCTTATATTCTATCCTTTATTCCATGCAAGATATCTAGAATTGCAGATACATAGGGATTTGTCCATTGGTACCATGATAAAGAGATTAGGCAAACCCCTGTGCTGTACTTCATATTATAGTTCATCCTTTGGGGAATATACTTGACTCATTGGAATTTGGCCATGTAGTGTACAAGTGTGGCAAGGAAAGTGAAAAACAGTGATGATTGATGCCTGAGGTATAGTTTTCCCATAAGTAAAAGATATTTCCCCCTTCTTTCACTACTCATGCTATGACATCAGACCTGCCATCGAGAAATGACTTTGCTTTCAGCTGCAATTTAAGCTAAGGCAAAGAATTGTTTTCTGAAGCTAAAGATACCAGAACAGATGGCCCAGTGATAGGGAATGATGGGGCACCCACTGTTTTCATATAAGGTGAAGGGACAAACAGAAGGTGGGCACCCTGAGTGTAAACTCCTTTTGCAGGATTTCTAGAGAGATAATAAATTAGAGAGACAAGTTGGATGAAGGCCATCAAAGAGAATTTGAATGCAGACATGCAAGTTTTATTGTGGGTCATGAGGTCCGTGTCCTTGGCCAGTTTAGGTGTGCCGTTAAGACATTTTAATCAGGTAGGCATGCTGCTATACTTCAATCTTATATATGTCTACTCAGACATAAGTGCCATTGAGTTCAAAATATCTTACTCTCAGGAATGGCTTTATACAACCAATCCAAATCCACAAACCTATATCCACTTACCTGGGAATAAGTCCCATTGAACTCAATGGAACACTTCTGAGAAGTGTTGAATTGGTAGCTGGTATCATATTGGTTTGTTTATTTCTTTGACTGATTATTATGAATTATTGATGGTTGTGGTTTAAATCATTACTTTTTAAAATCTATTTTTCTGCTTTTATGATCTCTGCTTCACAAATGCATCTAAATTGGAAAGTGAATTCTACATTTTCAAAGACATAAATACATTCAACAAATGCTGCTATAGACCTGGAGGACAATGCCAAGAACATGTTTAGCCTGGAGAAGAGAAGATTGAGGGGAGACATGATAGCAGTCTTCAAATACTTAAAACACATAGGAGGGCCAGGATCTCTTCTCGATCCTCCCAGAGTGCAGGACACGGAATAACAGGCTCAAGTTAAAGGAAGCCAGATTCCGGCTGGACATCAGGAAAAACTTCCTGACTGTTAAAGCAGTGCGACGGTGGAATCAGCTACCTAGGGAGGTTGTGGGCTCTCCCACACTAGAGGCATTCAAGAGGCAGCTGGACAACTATCTGTCAGGGATAGGGTGGATTCCTTTAGGGTGGATTCCTGCATTGAGCAGGGGGTTGGACTAGATGGCCTTGTAGGCCCCTTCCAACTCTGCTATTCTATGATTCTATGATTCTATGTGACAGTCAATAAAATTAACTTGGAATAAAATTTATTTTTATTATAAATGTCTCTGTTGATTGCATTATTTATTTAATGTATTTATTTAAAATTATTTGTAGGCCACCTTTTAGATTAAAAACTTCTCAAGGTGGCATATGAGATAAAATATATATGCAGAAGTATACAAATAAGCAATAAAGGAATATACAATAAAACACCATAAAATGCTATAGAAGAGATTACACCAATAAAACCTGTAGCCCACAGATTTTGGAAGGCCAGTGAGAACAGGTGGATCTTCAGCACCTTCCTAAGAACTTCAAGAAACGCGGAGGCTCATCAAGCCTCATCTGAGATTTCATTGTGTAGAGGATTCGACAACCACCTCCTTGATCCTTAAACATATAAGTGTAGACGAAGGTTAGAGTCAATCCAACCTTCCTGCAAGGTAGGCCCCGGACCAAACGTCCTGTCGTCCCCGGCCACCCCTCGCCCTCGCCCTCTTTCCAACCGGGACGAGCCAGAGAGTCCTGGAATAAAAACACACACACTCAGCTAAGGGCCAAAACAAGTTTAATACCATTCAGCTAAAACTAACACGTAAGGTTTTGGCCAGAGGTAGCAGCAAATGGGGAAGAGGGGAAGAAGAGGACGGGAAGGGAGGGGAATCAAAGGAGGGACCACGGCTCCATCTAAAACCTTCAAACACACAACCCACCCCCAGCCATAAAAGCGGCTAGCCTTGTCTCAGGAAATCCAGACATTTAAAATAAACAAAAGACCCTGGCTTACTCCGAGCAGCCGTCCCATGCTGACTTGGGTGTTCTTCCTCCAAAACCAGAACAGAAGATGCTCATCCCAAACAGGATACCCTTTTTATCCCCTTTTGGAATTTAGGGCCCCATGACCTCTCTGAACCAACCCCCAGCTCTTCCTGGCTCCTAAAACCCTCCCCTCCTAGGAAGGGCTTCACCCTCTCTCACACAACTAAACCCAATTAACCTAATGACTAGGGAGATAACCTGCAGGTGAGAGGCCCAATCTGACCTTGGAGTCTCGGCGCCGCAAGTTTCACACTCCCACCCCCACTTAACATACCATCATAGCTACACAACACATACCAGAACAGATACAGAACAGAAAGAATAATACAATTAAAGAGCCAGTACAATTAAAGAGCCAGTACAGCCCGCAAGCCAGCAAGGTCCCATGTCTTTCACAATAAGGTAAATAAGATAACTTCTTATTCAACAGAACTCCATGACTTTCATGGCTGTGTAGTGGTGCTTGAATTATGAGGTAAATGCCCTTAACAAAATCCACAAGCATCACTTCCCATATCAACCAAACCATACCCTTGTAAGCTTTCCAAAAATATATAGCAAAGGGGACCCTGAAAAAAGTAAAGGGGGCAGGGGCCCACTATCCCTTGCTTATACTTCAAGCACTGGTGTTCAGTAAGGATGTTAGAGAAATACGTAACAGATTCAAATGAGTTCGGGATTTCTATGAATCCAACCTGTAAATTCTGCAGCGGACTGGCTTTTTCCAAATTGTGTGGATTCTGCGGACTCGCAGATCAGTTTTTCAGTTTGGGAAGGTTTTGCACAAATTTGCACTTGTGCCGATGCATATCAATGCTAATGCAAATGTCAGGAAGCGGGTGGGCCACAACAAGGGAACAACCAAACCTGTTCTTTGTGAAGTGTCATATACATACACATCATGGGGGGAGACTCTCAGGCCAGGGGCCCAAGCCCAACTCAGGTCCTCCTGGGATCCAAATCTCACCTTCTGGGGTTCCCCATACAGACACATCCCTGTCTCCTCAACCATTGATCATTGGATGATTTCCTGGCTTTTGAGTCATTTCCCCCTCATTCCAATAGGCTGGAATGCCACTCTTGGGGCTTAGTTACTGGCAGTAAGAGCACGGAGCCAAAATATGCTGGCGTTTTGGATCCGCCTCTTTTTGTCTTTGGACCCACCCACTTTGGAATGTGGACCCAAGAGCTTTCTGGAATGCCATTTGTTCTTTGGGCTGAAAGTGGTTCAACAGGGGCTGCAGTATCCAGGAGTGCATTTTACCAGTTTAGGCTGGTCTGCCAGCTGCGGCCCTGTCTGGAGAGGACAGACCCTTCCGCAGCTATCCACAACTAGTCACTTCCAGGCTGAACTACTGTTATGTGCTGTACATGGGGCTTCCTTTGAAGATCGTTCAGAAACTTCAGCTGGTGCAGAATGCAGCTGCCCGAGTGCTGGTATGGTCGAGGCGATTTGATCACATACTGCCTATACTGGGCAAGCTGCACTGGATACCAGTGTGTTTCTGAACGCAATTCAAAGTGTTGTTTTTCACCATTAAAGCCTTAAACAATTTGGGACTGTTTGAAGGACCACCTTCACCCATATCAGTTTGCCCTCATTCGCCCACCCATGACAGAAATTAGGTGGGTGATCACACATCACGCACAGAGAGCTTCGGCTGTGGGGAGGTATATAAATGTAATAAAATAAATAAATAAATGAAAGGGCCTTCTCTGCAGTGGCCCCACATCTTTGGAACAAGCTGTCATTGAAGTCCGCCATGCTCCCTCATTGCAGGCTTTTAAGAAGGCTTTGAAAACATATTATTTTACTGTGGCCTTCTCTTATTATGACTGCAGTTGTTACTGCTATTGCCATTGTTGTTGTTTTCCATTGTATTTATGTTTTTACTCCTTTTAATATTTTAACTATTTTATTTTTATAAGCCATCTTGGGAGGGCTTCTTCCCTGAAAGACAGCCAAAAATGTTTTAAATAAAATAAAATAAATAAAACAGTGCAATACTAATACTAAGACTAACAAATACTAAATAATAATAACACTTTTGTAGTATTGCAAGGCTGCTATGGAGTTAACTGGGAAGAAGTCCCTTTGAACTCAACGTGGCACACTTTTGAGTAGACATGTATAGGATTGCACTGTAAATCATGATGTATATTTTCTGTCCAAAGCAGCAGTTGCCCATAGCACATGATAATACTTTCTTCCCAAGGAATATGCATCATTGGCAGTTGGCTGATTCCAAATGGAAGTGAGTTGCAAAAAACAAGAAATGGCTGTTATCTGGGGAGAAAAATGACACAGTTAAACCCAAGTTGCTAATGTAATGCCAGCAAGTGCTCAGGTTACAAGCTGTGATGTAATACTGCCCTTGTAACTCACTGCTCTATATACTAAGCCCTGCAGGGAGCAGCTCTAGAGGGTTCACTAAATGTAGTGGTGATTCCCTCCCGAGGAGGGGGAAAAATACAGATTTGGGACAGCTCAGAGCTATCAGGGCACAAAGCATAAATAATTATTGAAGGCTGCAGCCACTTCTGTTATGAGAAAACTTGTTTTTGCACACTCTTTAACATTTTAAAACTTGTCCTCTTTGGGATGTATTTTTTCATGCTTCATCTCTCCTTGAAGGTTATTTTACTGTGTTTTCTTCAAAAGTTTGCTTCAGCTGCTTCAGCTTATGGGAGACTGTCCTAAGAATAACTGGTATGACTCTTCAGATGATACGAGGTGGGGGAGTAGGCTATGGGGCTGACAGGCTACCCCGGGTCAAAATCCTGTCTTCCACCTGACTCATGCTCCTGAACTAACGTATGCAGGGTGTGTCATGGGGACATCTTACTGCACTTTACTGTCATCCTTCCTGACTGAGGTCCCACCTACATAGCAGCCTATGTGGATTCATGCTTGATCTGTCTTCCATGTTTATAGGGTGCAGATCATGTGGTTGGAGCTTGCATATGTTGGGATTATGCACACAGGGCCCTGGAAAACGTAGGGCCTTGAATACGTGGAGGTCAGACTCGGAAAGGGCAGAGTTCAGCAGACATGATTTTTTAAAATTTATTATTTTATTATGTCATTTACTTCCTGCCCCTTTTTCCCTCCAAGGAACCTGAGGAGGATTGCACAATGCTCCCCCTCTCCATTTTATTCTTGCCGCAAAGGCGGTGTCTGGTCTGAACTTTGGCAGGGATTTCTCACACCCAAGTAGCACTTACCTAGGTGAATGTTTACAGAGTAACGATGGCATGAACTGAATTGAGGACTCTAAAGTTGGGGTCAGCCAGAGTACCTGAAGAGCAAAATATGATAAATGGTTTCGTTCTGAGTAGTCCTTACGCCACTTTCCCGTTTTTCTCATTGCCTGCAGCAAAGTGTCACCTCCTCCATACAAATGATTAAGACAGATAACAGGGCTTCACAACACAGTCTGTCTGACAAGCCTGTCCCATTGACACATGCTACTGAACAACCAGACAAGCTGTCTTTATTGACATCTGCTCTTGTTTCAGCACATGAATTATCCTCTTGGGTTATTCCAATTGCAGCTGTTACAGGGCTGATGCCATTTCTTCATGCAGCTACTCCTTCCCTTAGTTACCACAAGCTAGAGAGGATGTATACAATAGGGCAAAAGTATTTTGGGAAAATCAGTGTGACTGCCTTTGATTTCACTTTTAAGACATCTGTGTGCAATTCTGTTCCCTAGAGGTGCTTCATCACTCTCTAGCTAGCCAATATTACATAGAGGCCAATAAAGGCACGTACCCACTGTACAGAGAAATTCTCCCTGGTGCTAGCCTGCAAATAGCAAATCGCTGTTAGCAATGTCGGTCGACCTTTATGCTTATTCATCCTTTTGGAAAGGCAAAAGAAATCCTGGGCAAACACAAACTGAAATTACAATACTTTTCAACTGTGCCACCAGTAAGCTGAGAGTTAGGTGTGATTTCTTCCTGTATTGGTTTCTTCCAATTTGTACCCCTATTCAGCTTTTGTAGATATTCTGACATAAGCTTGGAGGAAGGTCTTCTTAATTGGGGTGGCTTCACTAGAGCAGGCAAGTTGCACACATTTGCACTAGATATCAAGATGAAAAGGGCTGGAGCAACAAGTAGGCCCCCTGTCCAGAAGCCCCAAGAATCTGAATTTGGTCCTCTGTCTATTAACAGTGAGGTGTTTTAGCTAACCGCAATGCTGTTTTGTGTCAAAATTTGGCTTAAGAAACTAGAGGTAAACCTAGATGTTTGAAATTGAAAATAGAAGGTTTTTTGCCTGCTTGAACCTTCAATTAAGGCCTCATCCCTAAACCCACTTGCCTAGGAGTAGGGATGTCAGAGAAATTCACAACAGAACAAAATGAGTTCAGATTTTTTAATGAATCTGACCTGTGAATTCCACAGTGAACTTGGTTTTCCTCTGTTGTGTGAAGTCTGCAGATCAGTGGACCATTTCCCTAACTTTCGGGAATTGTGCTCAAATTTCGTTGCAGAATATATATATATATATAGAGAGAGAGAGAGAGAGAGAGAGAGAGAGAGAGAGAGAGAGAGAGAACTATTCAAAAATGTTCATTCCCCACCCCCTACATAGGCTAAACCAAGAAAAAATGCATTTTGAAGGGAATTTGCGCATTTGGGAGAATTTATGCATGTGCGAATTTGCACACATTTGGAAACTGAAAAAAGTCCAATTCCATTGATGGGCAGATGGCAGACCAAAAGGCATTCGACAATCTGCAAAATGCAGGTGGAACAGATTTTACATGATCTCTACATCCCTAGCTAGGAGTAAGCTCTAATGAACTTAGTGGACCTAGCTCTAACTATTACAGAGTTTTCATATTTCAGCTCAGCTGTCTTCACCCTGGTGGAGACGTTTTGTACCACAGCTTCCAGCCTTCCTGAGTGTTAGCCATTCTAGATAGCTGGGGTCAATCAGAGTTGAAGTCCAAAACACCTAGAAGGCTCCAGGTTGGAGAAGGCTGTTTCAGCCCAGACACTAAGTAATTCAAAGAGACATCGGTCTGGAATAGAGAGAGCAAAAGATATTTGGTGAGTAGAGCATAACATCCAAATAGTGACTGCATGATGATACAATAATGAAATAACTAACCTTTTGCTGCACTTTAAAAGTAGGGGGGTGCACGGACCCCCCGCTCCGCTTCACTTCTAGATCCACGATTTGAAGATCGGGCCGCTTCGCCCTGCCCCCGCTCCGCCCATGTCCGCTCCGCTCCGCGCAGAGCTCCGGATCGGAGCTCCGTTTCCCCCCCCATAGGGTTGCATTGAAAGGTAAAAAAGTATACAACTTTTTTCTGTTCAAGTTAGAAACCTCACGTTTGGCATCATGACACCTCATGGACGTATACAGAGGCACGCCAAGTTTCAAGGCAATCCCATCATCCCCTGATTTTTGGGGAATTTATGAAAATCGGGCACCCCATTCACACCCCTTTCCATAGCTCCGTCAATTTGCACGTTAAAAACCTCAAACTCGCCACCATGACAGCTTATCCAGGGACACACACGCACGCCCAGACTCAAGGCAGTCCCATCATCCCCTGATTTTTGGCGCAGCTCTAACCTCTAACGCACCACCCATAACCCCATTCACACCCCTTTCCATAGCTCCGTCAATTTGCACGTTAGAAACCTCAAACTCAGCACCATGATAGCTTATCCATGTGTCCACATGGACACCAAGTTTCAAGCCAATCCCATCATCCCCTGATGTTAGGGGAAGTTTTGAAAATCGGACACTCCAGTATGTCAGGGATTTTAAAGTTGCAATGCAGACAGCTCAATGGGGCCAGTTGAAAGGAAATCCCAACATGCCATGAGATAACCCTAAATCTTCTTGCACACTTGAAAAATGGATTTTTGAACTTGATAAAGTCTAAGTGAGCACAGGAAGGACTTTTCCCCTGAGTCAAAGCAAGACACATACACCATCCCTGCGAGGCAAGAAGGGGAGAAGGGAGGGAAGGCAGGCAGGCAGGCAGGCAGCATGTATTGTAGTGCCGCAAGGATGGCTTGAGCACTAACGCATAGCAAACCAACCCATTAGCGGGCGCAAGGAGGAAGTGAGGCAAAGATGGCTGGTTGTTTCTTTCTAAGCCAGCAGTTACACATTGAGGGGCACAGAGGAGGACGACTGGGAGCAAGCGTGCCGGAGGGTGCTGGGCACGAACCGCAAAGCCCATCTCCCAGGCACCAGGCGGGCAGAGAGGCAGGCAGAGCAGGCGAGGAGTCAGTCCTGGCAGATGCCCCACCACAGCAGCACCCTGGGGGAGGCGGGCAGGCAGGCAGGCAGGCAGGCTGCGGGCATTTCTGGGGGCACAAGGAAGTGAGGCCAGGATGGCTGGTTTCTAAGCCAGCACTGCAGTTAGTCACGCATTGCAAACGCAAACCATCCCAGCGAGTCGGTCACCGAGGACAGGCTAGCAGAGGGGCTAGCAGAGTGACATGTCACAGATCTAGTATTGGGGAGGAGTCAGTCCCGGCAGATGCCCCACCACAGTAGCACCCTGGGTGGGCGTTGGAAAACGCCATCCATACTTCCCCCACCCCATGTCCTGCAGGGTTGCCTGCCTAACCCTTGTGGGGATGGGAGATGGAGGGCCTAGAGTGGCAGTGCCAGCAGCAGCCTTCGGCTTTCTCCTGGAACCAGTCGCCTTGCCCGCCTCTTTCCCCAGCAAGATCGACTGGTGCTGCCTCTGAAGATGCATCTTCATGCTGCTGGTTCCATAATGCCCTGTAGATGAACCCCTGCTTAGGGTGAGTTTGCAGTGGTGACAGACAGCAAAGCGGGGATCCGTTCCCAACTCAAAGTTGTCCCACACTATACTTGTCTTTCGCTTCTGTGGTGACACCACCAATTGCCCGCCTGAGCTCTCTGGTGTTGCCACAGAAACAGGGGTTGCAGCGGAAGAGGTGTGGGATGAGACTGGGGAGAGAGCCTCGGCCTGCTGCTGCTCCTCCTCAGCACCCACCGCCTCCTCCTCCTCCTCCTGCCCCTCCACTGTGCTGAGAAGAACCTCGTCTAGGAGACAGGTCTATCAGCGGGCTCGTGGGCTCAAATGATAATGAAGGAGTTGGGGATACTCCTCCTCCTCTTCTAATGGCACTGCTGCCACGTGCCTCTTGCAAAGGGGCACTTTTCCCATTCCCACCCTCAAAAAGGGAACGTCGGGCACAAGTTGCAGAAGAGAGTGGCTCTGCCTGCTGCTTGTCCTGCTTCTGTTGCGGAGCAGCCAGCCAAGGAGTTGCCCATTTGATTTTCACAGCAGGAGAGGCAGCCTGCTGCTTACTGCTGGTAGCCTGAGCCTTGCTGCTTTCAGCACTCCTGCTCCCTCTTCTCATGATGATATAATACTACTAATATCTACTACTAATAATATGTATAAGAATAAAATATTAATACTAATAATAATATGTATAAGAATATACTAATATACTAATAATATCTATAAGAATATACTACTACTACTACTAATATGTATAAGATTAAACATTAATACTAATAATAATATGTATAAGAATATACTAATATACTACTAAGAATATGTATAAGAATATAATAATATGTTTAAGAATATTACTAAATGTAGGGAAATGGGACAAGAAGTGTGTGTATGCTTTCCCCAAACAGGATTTGAATGAAATGCTCAATCTGTGGCTGTTGCACTTCACAAACAGTGCACTGCACAGCACACTCACACAATAACACAATCACACACGGAGTCCAAGTAACAGAGAGAAGAAAAAGAGAATAATATTTTTTTGGTATTTTTTTGTATTTTTTTGTATATAGAAGGAAGGAAGATGAAACACAGTCAGACAACCAACCAACCAAACAAACACACACTCCAAAATTTAAAAATAAAGTTTATATTAAATCAAAGTAAGGGAAAAACACAGAGCAAACTAAGCTAAAAGTCAGAAAGAAGCAAACAAACACACACACGCGCGCCAAGCTAAATCCTAATCTATCTCCAAACACAGTAGCAGCAACTAACTAAAAGGAGCTCCTATCTCCATGAACGCCACAACCCACAAGATGCTGAGAGCTCACCGCTCTGAGGGTGACTCTGGCTTAGTCCCCCCTCGAATGCTGAGATTGGAGGATGCTTCATTAGGTGATCAATTCTCATCAGGATTGAGAGTTGAATGTGCCTGTCAACACTTCAAATAAAAAAAACCCTGCCGCGCCACCGCCGGTTTACCCGTCCCTGTTTGTAAATGTACCCGATTTTTTTAAAAATATAGCACGCGAACCGCAGGACGCAGAGAGCTGAGAGTAGTCTCAAAATGATCCACGACTCTCTGAGCACAAGAATTTTCAGAACGATAGCTTCAAAAACAACACAGTTATCCGCGATTCTTTTCCGCAATGCAATCCTATGGGCGAAATGTTTCAAGATGGCGATCGGAGTGGTCTGCCTGAAAGAGGAGCTCCGAAAAATGGGCGCTTCTCTTCGCCTTGCTTCTAGGGTTCTGTGGTCCGCTTCTACTCCGCCTCTGGGCAAGGCGGAGCAGGCGAATTCGCTCCTGCTTCTGCGCTTCTAATAGGAGCGGAGCACATGCCTATTTAAAAGTACCTCAAAATCTGCCACCTGAAACAGGTCATCTCACTTTATTTATTTATTCATTTATTTCATAGAATCATAGAATAGCAGAGTTGGAAGGGGCCTACAAGGCCATCGAGTCAAACCCCCTGCTCAATGCAGGAATCCACCCTAAAGCATCCAGCTGCCTCTTGAATGCCTCTAGTGTGGGAGAGCCCACAACCTCCCTAGGTAACTGTTTGTCACATTTGTATACCACTGAATGTAATAAAATCCCTCAGTGGTTCAGAATAAATATTAAAATATATTTAAATACAATATTAAAAACACAGCATTAAAATCACAACACTAAAAACACACAGGTGAAACAGCTACAGTAAAAAAAATTAAAAAAAATAAAAGAGCAGGAATGTGGCATGGCATGATTAATTTCCTTACAGCCCAGGGAAAGCCTATGTGAAAAGGTGTGTTTCATGAGTTGTTTAGAAGACCTCACATTTTCTGCCTCCCAAACTGCACAAGGGAGGGTTTTGTAGAGTGTAGGTGTCACTACAGAGAAGGCCCTACATTGGGATTCCTCATGGCAATATCCTGTTCATTTCCGAATGACCAGCAAGGCCTCCTATAATGAACTTTAATGTCACCTGGATATATATAAAAGGGAAGGCAGCCTGCTATATATCAAGAGGACTGTCTTCGCAGTGCTGAGTTGGTGCTATATTCCCCTAAACCCCACAGTTTCGCTTAACCGGGGTGGCATCTGGCAATCCCCATTCCATGAAGGGAGTGCAGGGTTTCTAACAGTAATTGAATCACGAGTTGCCATCTTCCTGGACTGCCCCCTGGATCAGCCATGGAGCGAGTTCAGATGGCGGAAGAGCTGGAGTGACCTTGCTCCCACCGATAAAGCTAGAATAAGTCCCTGACTTTTTTTCTTTTTTAAAAAAATCATGCAGCTTTGTGGAAAAGCTTCACAATGGCTGTGAATAAGTGGCTGCATCATATAACTGATGCAGTGTAGATTTGTGTGTAGACAGCCTCCTGGTCCCATGTTGTTTGCCTAATGGGAGGGATGGCCATGATTAAGTTTAGATATCAAGTGGGAATCTACACTGATGTTATTCTAACGTTTTGAATGGGTTACTGTGACGCACAGCATCACGTGACCCTGGGTCTCCAACGTTGCAAATGAGTTGTACTTACAGGTTCTATTTCTTAGTTCCAGCGTGGCTACAGATTCATGTGCCTCGTCCTACCGGTAATTTTCCTCTCCCTTTCTCAGAGCTGCTGGGTTTGCTCCACCCACTTCCTGTTCTCCTTCCTTCGCCCCGTTTGCTATCTTATCTGCTACAGCAGATAAATCACACCAGCGTTATACTGTGCAATCACTGACAATTGCATGCAAAGTTTGCAATCAGAAAGTTTTCCACCTTAGAATCTGCTTTGATTGTGAAGTAGTCCCATGCATTCAGCCTTAATTGTGCTCCTTTTGAAAAAGAGTCGCCCCAGCCACTGCTGTGGGCACAGGAGCAGGATTTTAAACAAATGTTTACATCTGCGTAAGCTTTATAGATAAAGACACCAAAATTGGCACAGTAATTCAAACACCAAATTTGAATCAAATTGGGGCATCGGTTGATTTTTTATGACTTTTTTTTTTAACATTTCCCCCTTCTTTGCAAAGGAGCTGAGGAGCGCTCAAAGGATCGCTGTATCTCCGTGCAGGAAAATTAACAAGAGTCCAAAGTCCAAAACTCATGACCAGCGGGGCTTAAATGGGGCTGTTGCTAAAACTTATCAATTTGGTCTCCCATCCAAATTCTGACCAGACCCGGCTCTGCTTAGCTTCAGCAAAGTGGCTGGCTCCTATGCATTCAGGCAATTCCCTGGGACTTGTGTTAAAATGTTTTGGGAGGAGGTTTGTGTGTGCTTTTGACTATTACTCTTCCGGCTAGGAATGAGGCAGGCAATGGGCGGAGCGAACCCAGCAGCTCTCACAGAAGAGGGAAAACAATGGAAACAAAAGAACCATGTGCCCTGAAGTTCCGTTGTAGCGAAACGTAAGTCGCGCTAGTGTGTCCCGTGATACAGAGAAATGATACAGAGAACCACGTTAGAAAGGGACACTAGCAATGTTATAAGACTAGTGTAGATCTGGCCCATGTCTCCCTAGCAACTGACATCAATTCTTTGAGAAGCTGGTCTCACACATTGGAAACCTCAGCACTCCATTTCTACTTCATGTTTGACCTCATAAAGATGACAAGAAAAGTAGCTTTCACTGTGCGTTTTTTAATATAACTTGTCTCTCATTGTTTAATCTCTTCCAGTTTCCATGGTCATAAAAGTATTTTCTTCACAGTTATTAAACAACCTTAAAATATAATTTCAAAAATGTAATAACCTTTGTCGTTGGCTCTTCATCTTGCCTTCAGCCAGTGTGCTGTTTGTGAAGAGAGAATTTGAAATTAAATTTGCTAATCTTACAGAAAAGGGGCACTTAACCGAAATATCGTCTTTACATTTATACTGCTGCGGTAAGCTAATAACTACTAATTCTATCAAGATAACAAAATGTTTCAGTTAACATACTTTACAAATATTATGGGGAAATCATCATTCAAAGGGCATGAAAGTTCACTCACTATACATTACCCTGCATATTTATGAAGCAAAAATAAATATAACATTCTTTGGAAAGCAAGGCAGTTTAAAAAATGGGATGCCATTGTTTATTAAATAGTTAACACTGTAAACCTATACATTTCTACTAAGAAATAACCCCATTAAGTTCAATGACTTTCAACTCCCAGGTAAGTTCAACTACCAAAGTAGGTGGGTATAGAATTGCCGCCTAAGACAGGTAATACTTAAAACAGAATTGTAAAATATAATGTGAAAGTTTGTTTTTCATCTAATTTATAGTCCATCAAAGATCATGATATTTAAACCTGGTGGAGAAAAACAAACATAGAGCATGACATGATTGACTGGTCTAGTGCGACGGAGGGATGTAGATCTTGCAATATTTTTATTGTGAGATCTCCCCCTCTGTTTATACGTGGCATGCAAAGAACGCAGAGGAACACAACGTTGCACCCACCATTTTGTTTTGTTTTTTTTAAAAGAGGAAGGAGTGCACAGACGCTCGTGCTCAAAAGGTAAGTGTTTTTTTTATTCTTTAAAAAATTTCCTGCTTACCCCACCCCACCCGTGATGGGCACTGCACTCCTGATGAGCTCTGTGCCCCATGCACGGGTCCCAGCTCCTTGCAAGTAACCACAAGGAGCTGGGACAAACCGTGATGCCCACCCACACATTCCGCGGTCTTGGGATCAGCCCAAGACTGCAGAAAAAGTGGGCCTAAAGTGTAGGGCCACATCCCGGGGCAAGGGAGGGATCATCCCTCCCTGATCCCAGGATCCTCCGGGGGATAAAGCTCCGTCTAGCTATGCCCACCTAGTTTACAGTAAGATATGCATTAATTTGCCTATAATGTGAAGGTTCTCATGTTATTTCCATTCCACACCCAGATTCTCCTAGTGTTCATCATCATTCACCATTTTGTCTTCCATATTCTCATTGTATTTCATTGTACTGCAGGCAAATAAATAGGGCTTTTGTATTTTCAAGGAAGAAAAGTGTATAAATGAGATGAAGTCTACATAGCAGTAATGTGCGACAAGCCAGTAATTAGTTAATTACTCTAGCAAAGCTGATGTTGAAAACATAGCTCGTTAAAAATAAGACATTTGTGTAACCTTACATTAATTAGAGTTTGACAAATATTTTATTTTAAATTAAGGTAGTCTTGTTCAGCAAGCTACGTTGAGCCGTATTAAAATGTAAAGGAAATAATACAAATTGAGAGAACATGCACAGAACATGCAACTTGCTGGTAATTCTTCATATCCCTGTCTCTTTACCTCATGGCATTTTACTGACTGTTTGAGGCCAATTGGCCTAAAGCAATGATGAGTCTGCCAGTCAATGCAATGGATCTGAGCCCAAAATGATACTCTCGATAGTTCAATTTTTAACTAGTTAGATATCATGTTTTCTAGTGAAGTCAAGGTCAAAAAAATTCCCTCATGGCATTCCCAAAGCCTCATAAACCAATTGTACTTGAAAAAAACTCACCCTCAAAAAACCTCAAAAATCTGATTGATTGTACAGTATAGGAATTACACAGTAAAGGGGAGGAGACAGTTCTAATGCCTTTCAAACCCCAGAGAGGTTCTCAGAGAGCTCATGCTCAGTCCAAGATCAGTTGGGCCAGATATATCTACACCAAGCAGGATATAATACTTTGATAGCAGTTTGAAAATGGTATGGAATAAGTCATAGGCCCCAACAGTTGTCAATAAAGTTATAAACAGTTATAAAGTAGTAGTGTAGATTCTGCCCAGGAGTCTTAATCAGGATCCAGAAGCATGGACTATTGAATTGTAGATGCCACCACCTTACTTTAAATGATACAGTGCAAACAGGTTGTAGTCTTAATATCGGTTACTCTGACATCATGAAACAAGCATGAAATAAGCCCACATGAGGCTTGGAACATGGTTAAGATCATACACCCTTTGCAGTTCTATCCAGAAAGTGTGAAGCCAAGTAATATGGGCAATCTGTTTCATAAAGCAGGGGTTAAAAGGTAACATTTAAGGACAAAGGCCATGGCTAGACCTACTGGGTCTAGCATGACGGAGGGAGGAGGATCTCGCGATATGGTTATCACGAGATCTACTCCTCTGTCTACACACAGTGTGCAACATCCCAGGAGGAAGAGGATGTTGCACCCACCATTTTGTTGTTTTTTTAAAGGAGAAGGAGCGCTCGAGTGCAAAAGGTAAGGTTTTTTTTTAAAAAAGTCCTCACTCCACCCACTCCACCCCATCTCCTCAGGAGCTCTGTGCCCCATGCCTAGGTCCTGGCTCTTCACGGTTACTCGCAAGGAGCCAGGACAACCCGCGATGCCCGGCCACACGTTCCATGGTCTTGGGATCATCCCATGACAACAGAAAAAGTGGGCTAAAAGGGTAGGGTGATATCCCAGGCCAAGGGTGGGATCATCCCTGTGCATCATGTGAACGCACAGGGACGATCCTGGGGCGATTCCCAGGATATCACCCCGTCTAGCCATGCCCAAACTGTCATTTCATGAATAAGTTTAACAAGTCAAGAAAAACAAACCATGAAGATAAAAATATATTAGAAAAACAAAACAAAGGATTATTTGAAGATGGAACATCTCTCTCTCTCTCTCTCTCTCTCTCTCTCTCTCTCTGTGTGTGTGTGTGTGTGTGTGTGTGTGTGTGTGCTCATTTTGATTTAAATGGGACTGCAAAACAGACCTTCAATTTACAGATTCCTTTGTTACAGGTCTGGTAAACAGGCAAAGGTAAAACCAAAAGAGAAGAACTGGAGTAGGAGAGACAAGGAAACAGCCAGGTAAGGCTAGAAGTAGGTCAGGAAATGGAGAAAAACATAACATGAAATGGTAGATGTAGTGTATTTCTTAGTGCTGTGCCAAAAATGTATCCTACAAAAATTTCGACCATTCTCATTCAATTTAATAGAAAAGAAACTGCTTGCGAAAAGAAATTCAAAGGAGAAGAAATTTCAGAGAAATTGTCATGGGTTTGATTCAGGGTCCTTGTGCTTATATTACGTATGAGATGACTGAGGAGTGGGTGCAAGCATCCTGTCCTTCATTGTACAGTCAACTCTCTGACAGACTGTAGCCGCCTTGGCTTCCTGGACTTCCTGCCCAGGGAAGACATCATAAATTCATCAGGAAGTGCAGGCAGCCTGGGAGACTGTAGAGCAATGGTGAGATGTGTTACAGAAAGAAAAATATAGCCCCCCCACAGTAATTGGTTGTGATCAAAAACACCATGAACACACATTCAAAATAAGTTATAAACTGCCCTGAAAACGAGACAGAAAAAATGAGGAAAGAAAACTTCCAGGAAATTCCTAACATTTCAGAACTTTCTTCATTTCTTCATCATTATTTTTTGTGGTGGCTTCATCCTCTCCCCAAAATGCCTGGAGTGATGCTAAGTAGATGGGGCATTGTGGAGAATTCAAAATGCGACCAGCCTGCCAACATACCACTTGCAGTGCAAAACAACAACAACAACCACCTTTGGAATAAAATAAAGAAGCTGTTCTACAATCCTTGCCAATCCTGATGCCTACCTGTGAGAAATTGTTGAAGAATTTTTCCCGCCCCCCCCCCCCCGGAGAAATTTGGTGAAATCCCCCACCCCAATTTCTCAAATAGGGTGGGGAATTTTGAAAGGCCACTTGTGCACAGCTCTAGTATTTATTCATAATTTATTCAATGAATAAATTTATATCTTAAAACAGGGCATGGTGAGTACTGAGGCTCCCAAGATAGGCTGGATGTAAGCCACTGCCTTAAAACTTGATAAGCCCCCTCCCCAGTGGCCATACAAAGCTATGGTCCCTAACCAATATATCAGAGTTAGGCCTGAGCAATTTATGGCAGAATAATGGAAATGGTACTATACCAACCTAAGCAGTCAACCCTTTCCTGAGTCATACCAAATCTGTTGTAAACTGTAATCTAATAAAGCCACTGTTTACTCAGAAGGAATTCCAATTCGGTTCAATGGGATTTTACTCCCTGCTAAGTGTGACTAAGGATTGCAAACTTGGTGTACTATCAATGTTGTATAATTAACCCCTGTCTAGAGAGGGGCTCTAAGGGGCTGCTATCTTCCTAGCTGTCCTTTGTATAGCTTGGGTATAGTCAGTATTACATTCATATGGAATCAGGAAAAAAAACACCTCACTTTGGAGATTAAAACAGTAAAGTCACACTTTGTAATGTTTCAATAATGTTAGAAAACATGTCAAATGTAGGAAAACAAATATTGGTTATAAGCTGTGATGGAAAACCTAATCCATGTGAAATGTGTTGAGTGTTGTCACAATATACAAATTCTAAACATCTGGAAAGTACACTTCGGCCTAATCTACACCAAGGGGGGATCTACACTACAGCTTTAAAGTGCTTTAAAGCGCTTTATAACAGTTTTGACAACTGTTGGAGACCAGGACACACTGCATATACAGTTTTCAAAACGTTTTCAAAGTGCTTTAAAGCGCTTTAAAAGCAATAGCATAGATCCCCCCCAAGCTGGATATAGCACTATCAACAGTTGTCAATACACTTTAATACCGCTAACAAAGCAGTAGTGTGGTTCCTGGCTTTTATATACCGCTTTCATAATGCAATATCCTGCTTGGTGTAGATTAGGCCTTTGAAGGTTAGACTTCTTTAAATGTTAAAGTCAAACTGTTTAGAATTTAGGCAAATACCTCCTTTACTGGGGCTAGTACATCTAGGTACACACAGCAACAGGATAAGTGAGAGGAATGATTTGTTCAGCAAGTCATATTCTATCAGGTCTTTATCATTTAAACAACATTACATCCCTAGGGCTCCCAAAAACTGATTTTCTTGTTTAAAACAAAAGTTTAATCAAACGTTTTTGGTTTTTTTTGGTTTTTTAAAAAAAATAGAAATGTGAAGCATTTGAGCTAAAAGACAGGATTGTATAATTATCTCAATCATTATTATTCACTTGCCACTCTTTGATGAGACAAGAAAAACAGTAGATTTCTGGGGAAAGAGGGAGGATTCATCAGGTCCCACTCACTTTTCATGAACTAAGAAATTATGTCAGTGACTGTCAGGTTCAAGTGATTTTCTCTATAAATCTCCTCTTTACTAGCAAAAAGGAATCATTGTTCCCTAACACTGCACAAGCTTTTTGTTCAGGTTTGCTGTGTATAAAATTTAATGAGAACAGGCATAGAACACATCAAGAGCTGGGTATGTGTCAGCTAGAAAATGTGTGTGTTTGAAAACCTTTCCCTATAATTATCTGCACTTCCAGTTACATACTCAAGGGAAAGATAGAGAAGCACAAAGTGGGTGGGGTACCCTCACTGAAAACAAAAGCTTCCCGTCATGCTAGAATGAAAATTAACTCAATGCAAGACTAATATAGAATTAGAAGGGAGGGGAAAATGGCCCTGAGATTATTTGCATGGGGAAGGGAGCCCACAAGGTATTTCTGAGTGAGTGTGTGTGTGTGTGTGTGTGTGTATATATATATATATATTCAAGGAAAGAATGATTATTGTTTTGCTTTTCATTAGCTTTCTATATTTCATTATTTGTGCAGCTCCATCAGTATAGACTGTATTACCGTTGGGTAACTTCTCTCCCCCCCCTCCCCCGGCCTCGCCTTGCAGGCTGCATTACTTTTGCAGGAATCTATCAAGGGCCACAAGCCAGTAGTGGGTGTGGCCCGAGATGAAAGTGACTAGAGTCAGAGACTGGAACAGCCCATCTCTCTCTCTCTCTCTGATGCTGACAAGGGGAAGAAGCTTGTCATTGATAGGATATTCCCACATGGGGGAGACAGGATAATTCCCTCAATTTATTTATTTATTATGTATTTATACTGCCCAACAACATAGGCTCTTTGGGCAGTTTACAACTAAAACCATAATATAATAATCCAGATTAAAATTTAAAACTTTAATAATCACATAAAACTAGAATAAGTTTAATCAAAAGTCCAGGGAAATCTTGTCTAAAAAGGTATGTTTTTAGGAGGCATTTAAAAGATAGTACATTTTCCACCTCCCAAACAGGACGAGGGAGGGTTTTCCAGAGGGTGGGTGCTGCTACAGAGAAGGCTTGCTGTCGAGGTTCTTCATGACGACATTCTCTTCATCTCGGAATGAAGAGCAGGGCCTCCTCTGAAGATATAGGCAGGGGTCAGGATATATTACTGGATCATTCCCTCAATATATAGGCAGCTGTAGTGTGAGTGGTAAGGGGAGAGTTCCAGGCAACTGAAGCATGGGAAGGCAATGCACCAATGTACAGAGACAGTGGTTAGGGAAAGTAAGGTTGCAGGAGAGTTAAACTGTCAGGATGAGGCAAGGGGAGTAAAGTGACATCACACAGCCTCCACTGTGAGTGGAGAAGGAAGCATAGAATAAAGACATGGACACCAGAGCTTGGGAAGAAATGAGGGCCTCTTTATTTAAACAATAAGGTAGAGTCACCCCTCCCTGGACCTGCATGTGAAAGTGCAGGAATCAATGTCCTTACCTCAGGTGGCTTGCCTGGCATTATAGGCAACCACTCTCCTAAGCCAGGAGTCGGGTAAACCTGCCCCCTCTCTTATGTGACACTTTTGTAAGTGTGGGGAGCCCACCCCACATCACCCCCACTCAAAGCCATAAAACTCTGAGTAGATGACGCAGGAGGATCTCTAAAGGCATACCATATCTTGACATGAGAGCCGTAAAGCCCATGAAGAGTAGGACCTCCAGACATGCCAGTCACCAGAAGGTGCCAGAGTGCTCACCATCCCTATTCTAATACAGCAAATTCCTGCACATCCTGACAAAAAATCAATCTATTTATACCCCTCCTCAATATAACTTCAAGTATGGAGTGGGCAAAAAACTATCCACCATTTAGAGGGACGAAAAAATCCTACTCAGTCCCCCTTCAAAGGGAGCAACTGGCTAGTCCCATACTCAATAAAAGGAGGGAGTGGTGGAGACAAAAAGCAAAAGAGGCCCTGCTTGGCAGGGCCGGCCTTTATAGGTTAACCTCACACTTGCCTCACGTGGTATATGTGTGGCAATCACATGAGGTACCTTATTCTGCACCTGCCCACCTGCAACACCCATTTTCCCGCCAAAGCTGTCCCGGCTGGGCAGGTACCGGATTTTCTGAAGGCTGTGACAATGACTCATAAAGAATGCACGAATACTACTGAAGGTAACTAAAACAAACACTTTTAAAGCCACTGGAAGATATATTAAGGTAATTAAGCTGCCTTCTTGGAAAGGTGGGATATAAATATTTATATCAAATAAAATAAAATAGGGAGGAAGGCAGGCAAGTAAAGCCACAGTGATATTCTATATGAGCTGTATTTAGAAATAGAAATAAGCAGACTTGGAAAGCTTTTCAGAAATTAAAAATAAATCTAACACAAAATTCAAATCTGGCAATACTATTTATTTCAGAATTTCCTCCCTGAAGTGATCGTTTCAATCCTATTCCATCAACAGCATTCTTAAATATAGAGAAATGAAAAGTGAAATGTGTAGAATTAGCTGGTTAATATTTTACTGAACACTTTCGACAGGAAGTGCTCTGAGTTCCCTAAGTAGTGCCATTATGTTATACTCTTCCTAACGAAGAACATAAAAGGCTCTGTAACAAAAGCAATCATTCCAGCTTTTATTTCAGAATATTATTTTAAACATGTCAAGATTGCTTTCTCTTTTCAGCGTTGTTAGCAGCTTGAAATGGTGATTTTGAAGAGAAAGAAACAATTTCAAGCAATTAGGAGTTGCATCAGACTCCTCCTTTTCTTTTAGGGTTGCTGCAAGTACAGGGTGACAATAATATCAAAAAAAAAATGCATCAGTATGGATGCTGAGTGTTTTCACGGCCCTGCTTGGACAGCTGTAAATCTCTGCTGAAAATCAAAAGGGATTATTTATATCATAGAGCAGCACTGATTCCTTAGGCCCGTGGTAAGTTTACTCCTCCATCTGAGATACAAGCCAATTGTTTTTAACCTTTGTAAATGCTTTTTTGTATTTGAAGGAGATGAGTTATTTCAGGTTATTTGCCTTTTAGGTATAATAACTGTGTGCCAGGCTGAAAACACATTGCTAGAACATAAAAATTTCCAGTATGCATTTCTAGAAGTCATCCAGTACAAATGCTCTCTCTCTCTCTCTCTCTCTCTCTCTCTCTCTCTCACACACACACACACACACACACTCACTCACTCACTCACTCACTCTCTTTGCAGGCTAATTTTCTGGAGATTCTTTCAGTTATCCTCCAGATGTGGTTAATATTGGAAAGCTTCATTTGTCAACCTGTGTGAATGAAGATAATGGAAACCCATTATTTCTTTAAACAGAAGAATGCGGAGGGTAGCATTTGACGTGGGCCTTGCATGGGTGGCCCAGGGCAGGTTACGGCCCTTCCATAGGGAGAAATATGCTGCTGGTCAACAGCATTTAAATTATCCTATCCAAGGCATTATGGCACTAAAATGCTGTAGGGTTGATAGAAACTAGCACCATGAAACTAACATTGACAGACCCTCAATAAATGTAAATAAAAGTTAGATTTTTTTTAAGGATATGCTCTCTCTGAAGCATATCCATAACAGTCTGCTATCAAAGACACTGTACTGATTCACATAAAATTGGGATGTAGATGTCTTTATTTATTGGTCATGGCTATAGAAGCCACGAGACCAAACATTGTCATTTCCACAACTTTGGATGGCTTGAGTTACTGAAGTGCTTACATCAAAAGTGAAGTAATTTCCTGATAGGGCAAGGTGTAGAATGTTTAGAGTGTAAGCCAAGAAGCTAAATAATGAGGTCTTTTTGTAATTCCTTCATTGTACACCATTTTATTGACTATAATTCCTGACTTCTGTCAGTGTAACGTAGCCCCAACATTAGCTACAAATAAATCCAGGAAATAGTTTTCAGGAGGATTATTGGGGCATACTAAGGTAGTTCTAACTTTAAATTCTACAGAGGGAAAAGCATGTGTAAGGGATTGTTCCTTCCAAAGTGGGAAAGCAATAATGGTAAAGGATGCAAATTGCCAGGATTACAAAATATAATGAATCCAAAGAAGATTTTAAAATATAATTGAAATGGTGTTGAAGAAAGGAGCAGGGAGGGCTAACCTATTTTATCTGTTATTGGGACTTTAGCTTACAAGTTACAACCTATTAAGGAATTTAGCTGTGCTTAAGGAAATGAAAGATAAAATATATCACTAGCTTCTTTGTTTTAAGCAAGTGCTATTCCTTCACAATAAACCATGTATGCTGATGACTACAGAATATTTGTGAGTTGTTAATAATAATAATAATAATAATAATAATAATAATAATAATAATATCGAATTATGGAGGAGAGCTGGAAAATACTTCTGCTAGAAATCTCTGAGATGCAATATAGTAGAAATAGACACTACTGGTCTAGATAGACCCAACAGTCATTCATCTTCAGATGTTCAAACCACAGAATTATTTCAGGCTATTAAAGAAATAGAATTAAGTTGAAAAATAAGGGTTGAGAGATCAAAGAGATGTTCTAAAATGTGTTTTTTATTGCGCTTTTGCTTCTGGCTTAATGACAGATGTTTTTCCCAACTCTGGAAACAGATAAATGCTTGACAATGTATCAATGTACTGTAACTAGACTAGTAAAATTAAAAACTCGAATTCAATATCTAGAGATAATAGGTGTGGGAAAGATATAGAAAATTGATTTCAGGAACTTTCAAACTCCAGCTTGTTAAATGTCATTGTGTTGAGAATCAGTTTAAAAAACAGCAACGTGCAGGCTCTAACAAAATGGCATCAAACAAAGATGGCTCCCACTGTATGGCACCCTTCTTCTCATCTCATGATGGTATGAGGATCCCAATCCCAACATCTTCATTCCAATCTCTTTATTGGCCCTAGGAAAGAATGTCTGCTTTCCCACTTTCAGGAACCTGTCACCACCGTTCATCTACCTGCAGCATCGCACAAGGGGAAACACATTCTAAAAACAGAGATTGATTTCATTGAGTGGATTTTGCATGCACTGCAAACTTTCCTTCAGAAGAAAAGATTCCCTTCCTGAACCATTAGGAAATAATTCCATTGTCCTCTTTCCAATGTCTCATGCGGAGCACTGACTCCATAGACCTGATCATTAATTTGATTATTAGCAATAAGGAATGAGTTATAAAGCTTTGTTCTTAGGACAGAAACAAATCCCATGGGGGAGTTGGAATTGGCCTTTCCGATGCTGGAGAAACACACTAAAAGCAAAGTTCTTTGGAGAGAAAAAAGAGACACAAGCCTATACGGTATGCACACAGCCCATGCTGGCTTATAGAATCCTTCCTTATTTGATCAAACTTGAAAGAGAGAGAGAGAGAGAGAGAGAGAGAGAGAGAGAGAGAGAGAGAGGGTTTCTGTAACACATACACCTATAGGAAGTATTCAACGGATTGCAGCATTCAGATGTCATCCTTACCAATGGACTGGATAGAGATGTGATGTGAGGGCGTGGAATATCTAACAGGAATGTTGGTGACATTTACTGACTCTTCCTTGAACATGCATACAAATGATAACAAGGAACATATGAACAAAACAAGATGGCTGTGAAATCATGATCCTCAGATCTAGTTCAAAATGGCAAGAGATAATTTTCACCTGAAAATGCAGCCTTTTATTTTAGTCTCTTCTCTGTGTGGGTCAGTTTTCTTGATTATTTAGGTGGCTGTTGTTCATCATCCAGATTCTAAACCTTCTCATGTTCCCTCGTTTTTGTTTGGAGGAGGATTGAAAATTCATAATTACCTATTTTTGGCAGATAAAATTGTCCATCTCTTAATCTTAAATGTATTATGAATTGTGCAACATTTCCCTCTGAAGATGCTACACATGCATGGCCATTGTTCATTAGACAAGACACTGAAGGCCTCCTGCTTTGTAGATATGATCAGAAGTTATTCAGTGTTACCTCCCTTAGTCTCAATAAAACTCTCATTAGAGCAGAGCAAATACACACAGAGACACAAACTGAAAGAATGTGAGGTCTGTTCTTCTACCTCCATCACTGTGAGCCTGCTCTCCACTACCAAAACCCACATTATTAATGCTTCTCACCTGTTTGCACATAGAGTCCCTCCATGCAACAAGAGACATTGATTGGGATACAGACCCTGGAGAAGCTCTACATATGTACATCAGTACACATGTAGAGGTCTTTCCTGTGCCAGCTGAATGTATGTAGTGCTTTGTAAGCGCATAATCAGAAGTTCTTGAATGTTAACCACTTGTACTTGAATACATATTTTGTTGATTGCTGTCAAATAGGTGGCCAGATCACCTGGCCAAGCAGTCTTTTATTTGAATGTCTTCTCTGTTTGCATCAGTTCCCTTGACTGTTCACTTTATTTATTTGAATGGGGCTGTTGTTCTCCATCCAGATTCCAACCCTCTCATGTTCCCTGGTTTTTATTTGGAGAAAGGAGCAGTACAACTCCAATCGGAGCATGCTGTCAATTGGGTGCAAGGCAGGTGAAATCAAACTACACTTCCCAGGAATCAATATGATACTGTGTATGTCTGCAGCAGCCCACATGTGTCTCTATTATGAGCTGGGAAGGATCTGTTAAAACAGACAGGCTTTTAATGACTCCTTACCATGAATACTCATAAATCCTGAGCCAATTCTGAATTGAACTTGGAGGAGTTTGCCTACCTCTCCATTTTGTTTCTAGGTACAAGAAGTTCATGGACGTGTTGCTGGCTCAGGAGTTTCCTGTGCATTACAGCTGCACTCAGTTTTCAAAGCTTTTGATTCAAAGTGAGCATAATCTCCCCATTTATGTTTTCACTCCAACCTAGCTCATCTGATGTTCTTAATATGCTATTTATTTATTTATTTATTTATTACATTTCTATACCGCCCAATACCCGGAGCTCTCTGGGCGGTTCACAAAAATTAAAACCATTCAAAGTTAACCAGACTTTAACTTCCAGTTAAAGTCTACTAACCAGACTTTAACTTCGCTGCTTATGGCAATGAATGCCGGATGTCCATTGATAATGCTGATATGGAGAGTTTCATCAAGATTACCTTGTGTGAGAATTTCCGGGGTTGCTGAAGAAGCAGAGAAAGATAATCTTTTATGTGTGAGGTTTTAAAATCCTTTTTGCTGTAGACTGTACAGCCACAGGGATTTTAGAAGCAAGTAAAGAAACTGTATAATGACCCACAACAATTCCTTTTAATCAAATTAGGCTGCAATCCTATATCCACTTACCTGGAATTTGACTTCTTGAGTAGACATGTACAGAATGAAACTGTCAGAATCAGTTTGTTCTTTTTATATGTAGAATGCCTGGTTGCATGAGAGAATCATAAGTTTTAAAAGCATATTACGCATGCCAAAGCATCTATACAAACGCTTTGTTGTTCTAGCACTGTTGTTATCATGATGTCACTACAGTGATCCTGAGTCCATCTTAAAAAAATTGGCTGCTGGTACAACCATTACGACCAAAAGGAGGCATCCACATTTAATGCCTAATAAATTTTGTGAAATGGATGGTTTTCTGCTGCTGCACAACTTTGACCTTTTCAAAATTCTTCATTTCAACTAGCTGGTCAGTCCAATCCTTTGCAACAGGTGAGCCTTTCTTTTTCTTTTCTTTTCAATAAAATGTGGAGGAGTGGAATGGTCATCTATTCAAAATACTGAATATTAAAAAGGTCAAGCAAGTACAGCACAGCATTGTGGAAATGAGACAATGCGGTTCTGGGTACCTCATTTTGGTGACAAAGATTGTAGCAAGAAGGGAAAATGTCACAACACAAATCCATTTCCAGGAAAGGACTGAGGTATGGTACAGAATGAATCAATGTACGCTAATGTCATAAGCCTGAGACTTCGCAGTCTGAATTAAATCCTAGAAAAGTTGACCCTACAGTGATCCAGGAGGTTTTTTTCTCCTAGATAAAGAATATTTACAAGTGAAACCATGCCTTTTTTTTTAAGAGAAAGTACATGTCAGCAGAACCTTATACTTGACAAATAAATAAATGTATCATCCCAATCATGGAGCTGGTGTAACATCTGCTTATGGGGCTTATTTCAATTAAAACCTGTAAAGATATAGACTGAACAACAATAAAAAAAATCAGTAGCAATAACCACTAGTATACAAAACAGTATGCAATTGTATATATACAGATAAATGCACAAGTAGCCTATTTGACAGAAGATCAAGGCAACAAATAGTCCCTCTTAGTCCAGAGAGAAATACTTACCGTATTTCTGCAATTCTAAGACACCATCGATTGTAAGACGCACACTAATTTCAGTACCGCCAACAGAAAAAAGCTTTGATTCTAAGAAATAATAAACGCACCCGCGATTCTAAGACGCAATCCCATTTTTAGAGATGTTTATATGGGAAAAAAGTGAGTCTTAGAATCGAAGAAATACAGTAGTTCTTGCTTACAACTTTGTAGTTAGCCAGTCCCAACATTCTTCTGGTTCTACAAGGTGTTGAATACTTTAGTTACTCCTTTGTAGATAATTTTAATTCCAATCAACAGGACAGCAGCAAATGATGACTTATGAATTGTAGTCTGAATGTCATTGTAATGCAATTACAATGCAAATATAAGACCAGAGATGCAAAAATTGTTTCTCCATCCGCTTGCACATTAACCATGCACATATACCAATTCAATTTACCTTATACAAAGGCCCATAATGGTTATTCCGCTCCCCAGGAGAACGTGCAGTTTTCTTCCCCATTTTCCCCTGAATGATGCCTCTGCCTCTAGTGGGCAAAACCAACCAGTTCATGGTGGCTACACTCACTGGTTGGAGAGGGCTGGACTGCATAGAACGCTCTGCTGCCTTACTTCTAAATATTCCAATAAATATGATCACATTAATGAAAGTTTTTGAAAGGATTGCATAAGAACAGTGACTCATAGAATAATGTGGTTCAAAGGACCTCCAGTAGTCATATAGTTCATGGGCTTTTCTTCATTTTAAACTACTTCTGGCATATGCTAATTCAGTTTTATTTTTATGATATCCAAGTGCTATTGCTATAGGTCACATTTCCTGACTCAGAAATGCACATCTCAACATTCGTAATGCTTTCCTCATCAGAGGCATGACAGGGTCTGATGTGGATCAGAATCGGACTCCGAATATGCTAAGCTTTTTTTCCGAATTTTGAGGAAAGTAGTTGAGGTTTCCAGGTTCAGTTCTGTGACTGTCTTGGGAAGTTCATGTTTTCACAAATCCTGACAGCTTCATAGGCAATTGAACCCAAATCTTAGTACTCCTCACAATATTTCTTTTCTAATATCTAATCTAAGTATTTTTAGATGCAGCGATAGAACCCTGTGCTTCATTTCTTCCCACAATGGCTGCGGCTGGTTTTTTGACAACAGCTTTCCTTTCCTATTCTCAGTCTTCCGATGCTGGACAAATTTATATTCATCAGTGATTTCATTCTTTTTACCTTTCTTGCTTCTCATTCTACATCCCCTGCATTTTCCAATTTTGTGACCAAACTGGATAGAACATTCTAGCTGAGACTTACAATGACTGAGTAGGGAAGTAGTCATACCTGAAGTAGTATGGCTTAGGTCCAGTCCATCAGAAGGAGCACCTTCTCCCATTTATTCCTGCCTGATTGTTAATGTTGTTTTCAGGAACTGTTCTCTGGGTACCACCACCCAGAATGCTGCAATGAGAGTTGCTGCTGCTGCTGCTGTTTGGTTTTATGACTGTAAACTTCCCCAAAGGCATTTGCCATTTGGGTGGTATACAAATCTAACAAATGCGGGAAAAAATGGTAGTACCCCTCAGGACATGCAGGCAATTAAAATTAACATATCAGATGTTCATTCTGGCAGAGAAGAACAATGAAAGTTCATTGGAGCAATCAGCTACCAGTACCACAGCTTCTGACATACTTATGGACCACTACTTTCTGTGTAATGGGCACTTTAGATTCCCAATTGTATCCTGATTGCATTCCTGACATCACAGGTTTGGCAACTGTCAAGAAATGTCATCTCTTATCTCTTTTAGTACATTTATTCCATGGAACATAAAGCAAAACCACTGGAAGTCAACACATACCCTGAGTTTCTTCACAATGTGTTTTGTTTATCAGCTTTTTGAGGCATCACACTTTCTTTTACATGTAATTTCAAAGGCAAATTGTACTTTACAGCTTGACTTGAGAAAGGAGCATAAATCACTTTAGCCAAAGTTAGACTATTTCAGTTCAAGTGCTATGATGTTGTTTGTCATTTTTATTTTATTCGATGGAAGAAAATGGGAAAAATCAATCAGCAGCATATTTATAATAAAAAAATTAAACTGGTTTAACAATAACTTCCTCTTTCTAAGAAACTCAAGGAAGTAAGTGGATGTGTGTGTGTGTGTGTGTGTGTGTGTGTGTGTGTAGGGGTGGGAGTGATAGTAAGGATTTTCAGTATTTTAGCAAACTACAATTTCCAGGATCCTTTGGGAGAAACCATGACCATTAAAGTGTAAATATGAGGCTTATTTGAGTATCATACTACTTATTTTGTTTATATGAATAGGTTTGAGAATAGATAAAAGAAGTGGTTAACTTACATTATACTGACAAGATCATCAAAGTGAATCCAGAAGAGGGATGGAAAACTCTATCAATTTTGGTTCCATCAGTTTCTGATTTTTCTGACCTTAACTTTGTTTTGGCTCAGTTCTTCATCATGGTATTTAAAAAATAAATAAAAGTACATACAAAAATCCATGTGCATTTTCATGCATGCTTCTAATATGTACATTATTTGGTGGAACTTCTTTCAGATATGCATATTTTTGTGTACACTTTTTAATGTATACATTTTTGCCATTTTTCCTGGTATAATGTCTTTTGGTATGTCATTTCTATTAATATACATTTTTGTGTGTGCACAATCCCTTAATCTACACATTCTAGTACACTTTTTTTTTTTTTTTTACAGTGGATAACTGTACCACAAAATTTGGTCATGTGGAAACTTTGGAGAGTGCATTTCAGTTTGCTTATTAGTTTGGGAGATGCAAATTAGGTAGAATCATATACAAATTCAGACTGAAAAATTTCTCCCCCATCCCAAGGCATGAAGAACCTTTGCTGATTGAGGTTCTAGGGTATGAGTGTTTTTTAAAAAATAGGACTGGCACAAAATAGATTATATGTGTAATCAGAGATTCTTCTCAACTGAAATAGGGCAATTGATGCCCTTGTCAAAACCAATTCAATATTAAAAGCACACTTCCATTATATCCTCAAAAGAAAGCTACATCTCTAAATGAATTAAAGCAGGCTGTTCTCATGCTGTTGTTCAGTTACAACTTAATGAAATTGTACTGTCAGCGAATGACAGATCCAACATTTCTTGGAGATCATGTTAAGCTTTCCTTCTTATGTTCTATCTCAGGCAATTACGTCTCACAATCACTCTTAATAGAGGTCAATATCCTGTGTCATCATTTGCATGAACAATGGCTATCACAGTCATTGAAGTCCAAAGAAAAAGAAAGAAAGAAAGTAAATGGCAGCAAAAAAAGCCAACATTTGGACCAATTCTTAAACGAACTTGCTCAATGAATTTCTTACTTCAGATATATAACCAAGTGCCTTCTAAAGCAAGTTTGCTGGGTAGGTGGAATCATGTGGACAAAATTTCACTGAGTATTTCATAGTACCAAGAGCAGACCAACAGAAACTGTGATAATTACATCATTTGGCTAATGTGCTTGTTTAGGTAAATATATTAAAAATGCTTTGGAAATGGTGGAAGCAAAATCATTGGCAAAACAATTTCTATAGTCTTCTAAAGCTGCACTTATCTAAAATTGCAACAAAAAGCAGCAGCAGGCATGTGCCAATGAAGCCAGAAGAAGAAAGGTAGTGGGTGGGGGGTGGGGGAAGAGGAAGACTTTAGCCAAACATCAAAACAGAGAAAAGGGAAGGTATTTCTCAAGTGAAGGGTGAAGAATTGTATTGGGAAATGGGAATAAAGTAGCTTTAAAAGTATTCAGAACTTTAAATTATTCAGAACCAATACAATTCAAAGTAAAACACATGTATTTGTAACATCTGTTCTTCTACAAGTGGAGTCTTCTGAGAATTAATTTCAGCTGCCAGAGATGAACAGTTGGAAACTTGACTCCAGTTTACCACAATCCTTGCTCAAGAACTGAAACCTAAGGAGAAAGAGATAGGGTGAGTCTCCACAGAGAAATGTGCCCCCGGGAGCTCAGCAATTGAGGTGAAGTGTCTTGATAGGAAGAGACAAATGAAGTTCATCTACTGAAGCCAAACTCAAGGACAAGGTTGGTTGCTATTCCTAAAAGGACGGTCTTCTGAGTCATTCTTGAAAGCTGACTTGGTGACTCGAAAAGTATTATTTTCTGTTCCTCCTGTGCAAGGAAATAGAAAAAGGTTAAATAAACAGCACAGTCACTGTAGATCAAGAGCATGATCCTTGCGCCAACTGGAATGAATGTCAGTGTATCTGTTAACAGTGAAGGCCCAGGATGGAGGTCAGACATTGTTGTCATTTTGTTTTCGATTGTCTTCTTTCAAGCTGAACTTGGGATACAGCCCTTTCGAGGGACAGGATTGTAAGATGCTTCCATTCAGAATCATAGGACTGGAAGGAAATTGTTTTTCTTTAAATACATCCACCTGCACTGAAGGGGAATGCCTCATCTTCTACTCAAAGCATTCCTGATAGAATAGGCCCCTACAGTCCAAGGTAGTGTGCTGTGGAAGCAGGAGCAAGCAAAAGGAATCACGCCAATAGTCCCTGTAGCAGAAGGAATCAATTTAGTAATCAGAGCCAAAGACTCTTAATCAAAAAGACTACCATTCGACTTACTATTATTAGTGCCATTATTAGAAGGAAAGTCTTTTTTGACCCCCAAATAGGAATTGGTTTGACCCTTACTGTGCACTTGGTATCTACCTTTCTCTTGATCTCTTTAGTATTGGTCCACTTTGCCCTTGAAATTAGAATTATATACAGGAGCATTCCTTGCTATATTCTTCTTGTCAAACAATTAGGCTTGTTTAATCTGCCATTCAACCCTTCAAGAATGGTTTCATAGAGACCTGCTTTGTCGGTTAAAATAATCAAAAGCTTAGTGACAGATGACCTGGTTATTCTAGAATACGGTATTGAGGACAGCTTTGGTATGAGCACTTTGGAAATAATGAGATAGAGGTATGGGTAAACTAGGGCCACAATTTTGAAAACTTATTTAAAGTAAGACCAGTAATTTCATGCAAGCAAATAGCTCTAACTATGGAGCCAGCTGGTGACTCAACACACTAAGGTTGGGTGCAACATCTACTAGTATGTTGAGGGGCAGCTGTTTTGTACACTCTTCTCAGCCATACCTTTGTAGGTATTAAGGAAGGCCTTCCTGCTTCACTCTCATCCTCTGCAGCTCCGTTCAGGTGAAGCAAGTTAGTCACAAAGGTAACCTATACCCCAGTTCTCAGTGCATGACTCAGAGCAGCACAGAGCAGGAACAACACTTTGTATTAAATGCAAACAGGTTGAACCTTGTTCAACCCAGGGTCCAAATTCCATTTGGGGAGATTCGGGGGGGGGGGGCATATTCCAGAGGTAGATGGGGCTGAAAATACCAGCATATTGCAGTTTAAAGCTCTTACTGCCAGTAACTAAGGACTAAACTACACATTCCTTTAATCTCTATGGTAGGGTGACCATATGAAAAGGAGGACAGGGCTCCTGTATATTTAACAGTAATGTAGAAAAGGGAATTGCAACAGGTGTCAATTGAAGTGGATGGAATGCCCTCTTCATCACAACAGTTAAAGCTACACTAGCTGTAGTAGAGTGGCCAGATACAAAAGAGGGCAGGGCTTCTGCGGCTTTAACTGTCTTGATGAAGAGAGAATTTCACCCTCTTCAATTAACGCCTGCTGAAATTCCCTTTTCTACATTACAGTTAAAGATACAGGAGGCCTGTCCTCCTTTTCATATGGTCACCCTACTCTATGGGAATCAATGGACACTTCCCCACTATTTTAATACCCCCATGATTAAGGATGGTATTTCAGTACAAAAATGGGGTGGGGGGAGCTTAAATCCTCCTCTCCCAAAGTGATGTGGGTATGAACCAAGCTGAGGCTGCACACGTTTGCAGAAGAGTAAATAAAAGTAGCATGCATAGCTAAACATTTTTTTATTGTTAATATCAACAAAATATAACAGAAAATACATTGTGAAAATAGTGGGGGGGGGACCCATACATTACATATATAGGATTATCATCATTTTCCATCATGTGTACCGTTCATAAAAAAGGGAGGGGGGAGAGAGTAATACAAAGGTTTCAAGAAAAACGGACCAGATATCCATGTATTTATCCACTTGCAAGTTGTGTCTATATAACACCCGTTGAAGAGTTGATAATGTTATCAGGTCCTTGATCCATTACATTATGGGAGGTTTGGATTTGTCCTTCCAATGTGATAATATAAGTCTTTTGGCTGTCACATGGGCCATATCTACACTACTGCTTTAAAGCGCTTTATAACAGTTATAAAGTGCTTTAACTGCTTTAAAGTGCTATAAAACTGTTATAAAGCACTTTAAAGCAGTAGTGTAGATCCGGCCCATGGCTCTGAAGATCCATCTGCATTGACCATGTGTTAATTTCCAAGAAGCTGGTAGGTAATTTAGGAGGACATGCAGTTGTTCCATATTATAGATTGTTTCAATACAAAGTTCATCCTTATTATTACCTCCTGCCAAAAATGGCCAACTATGGGCTATTACCAAAACATATGAGTTAAAGAAGCATTAGATGCATTACATCTCCAACAATTCTGCAAGTTAGACAAACTCTTATTAAAAAGGCGTTGTGGAGTCCAATAGACCTGAAACATTTTATTTTTTTTGCTGAATAAGACATAACCTGAGATCCATAGAAGCTTCAGATACAGATGCTAGGGCAACCGTTCATTGGTTAGACAAGATAGGGCACTCCAATTCTCTATTCCAAACCAGTCTTAAACTATGAGTATCATTTTTACTTACTGCTACTAAATACAGATAGATAGATAGATAGATAGATAGATAGATAGAGATATATGGGTCGTGGATCCATGTGTTAGTTCAGCTGTTATATGTGTTTCTAACAGTGCTGGAGGCTTCGAAGCTTTAAAAGCAACTGGACCAAACCTAGATTCCAGCAGGTGTTGCAATTGCCATTGAGCTGTGGCAGGTAAATTATATTTAACACACAAGTCTGAAAAGGACAAAAACTCATCGGCTGATCCTATTAATGGATCCAAGGTAAAAATAATCTTATCTGTCCATGTCCTCCACAGAAATGCTTTCCTTCCTATTCTTAAATCTGGGTTTTCCCATATAGTCAATTTTGCATGAAAGAATGCATCAAACTGTAATTGACATGATATTATACGCCACATCTCTCCAGCCAAAATTGTAAGAGGGGGGGTTGCTTGTTCTGATATGATGAGAACCAAGCGCTATCCATTTGGGAAGAGGTTCTAACCATAAGGCTTCCAGAACTGACCATGGTGGCAGTTCTGAGGGAGCAGAAGAAGACCAAAACTTAGTACAAGCCAATAGGTAAGCCCGATGATACAAACCTAGGTCTGGAAAACTAAACCCACCTTCTTTAATTGGAAGCTGCATCTGTTTCAAATATATTTGAGGTGGGGAAGAACCCCAGAAGAATTTATGAAACAAAGCATTTAGTTGTTGAAAATATTTGCTAGGTAAAATAAAGGAATCCCATGCATAACATGAAGAATCCAAGGTATAAGGTTCATCGTATGTGTATTGACTTTACCCCACAAACTCAACTTTAATGGTGGCCATTAGTCTATATCTCGTGTAATCTCACTAATCAGTTTATTTTAGTTTATTTTGATCAATTGAGATATATCTCTTGGAATAAGTATTCCCAGATAGGTAATAAAATCAGGGCACAACCAAAATTGGCCATTAGCCAACACACTAGAAAATATACTATCTCTAATTGGTATCAACCCTGACTTTGACCAATTAATTGGCATAAATAATAATTTAAAATTCTTTGAAAACCTTGAACATATAATGAGTCAGACTATTGGTCCATCTAACCCAGCATTGTTGACACTGACAGATAGGGTTTTTTCCTTGTCCTGCTTAGAGATTGAACCTGGGACCTTCCTCATGCAAAGCAGTGCAGTTGAGCTACAGCCTCTCCAATAAATCAATTAAATGTTCATACTCGGTGTAGCAGGAATGCATGGTGTGCTGTTTTAACTATAACCGGTATTATCTATGAGGCTGGAGATTATATATGGATGACTGATTTTCCAAAGTGGGTGTCTGTAAGATATACATAACTATGGACCTTACAGCTGTTGTTAATATGAAATCTCTTTACTGTGCACTATCTTAGCCATTTTGGTTCTTTTCTGTTCTTGTCTTGCCCAGTATCTCAGCAGTAGAAAAGTAAAACAGAACCAATATTCTTTTTCTCTTTGTCCCCCAGATCAAAGGAAAGAAACTCCTTTCTGCTTGCAGTGAGCCTCTATATTCTCTTCTCAGACTGTTGAAATATGTGACATTGATTACAATGTTCTGCACTTGCTACTTGAATTAAGGTTTAGTCCTAGTAATAAGTTTTCCTTTACAGTAATTGAGATTGGGCTAAGCTGCTTGGTAGGTATAAGCAAGGTTACTAATTGCCTGATATGTGGCCTTTCGAAATATGTATGTATATCCTGTAGACAATAACAGTATATCTCAAAGTCCTTAGCCAATTGCACAATTCATTATCTAAGCGTTGTTATTAATAATGGCCCTCTAATAGACTTCATAGTAACAATAAATATCTTTTTAAAAGCTTTGAGATTACATTTCAGTTACCGGTTTCCCAGCTGGAAGACAAAGGTTTGTGTCATCCTTGGCTGAAGTACACTTGGCTCCCCTTTCAAAAGGAATGGAGAGAGCCTTTTAATATACTGTTACTATGGTTCGTTTTTATTTTGTTAATACTATGCACATAGCGTTGTGACTCAATCTAATGACAAATTATACAAATGAAGGCTTCTCTGTTGTAACAGTGTACCAAGCCCTTTGCCCCCAAAACAGTAAGAGGACTCTGAACTAAACGGCCCTGCCAATTTGAACACCATAGCTTTAGTACACAATTCTCTAGTATTGGTGGGTTTCCCAACACCATTAAGTGATGAATGAAGAGTTCACTTCCCCCACCCCCAAGGAAGTACTTTGAAAACCTTGAAGATATCTCAAAACATGTCTTGGTTTTATTATGCAGCATTTGATTTGCTATTTGTTGTTCTTGCTTTATAATGTACCTAAGAAAATTGGCATTGCGGAAAGCATATGAAAGACAGGCCTGAAGAGATTACAACCTAATTTAGACAAAGTGCCAGAAAGAAACCCTAAAAATAAAATTTAAAAACTGAAGAAGACAAATAGAATTAGACACAGGCTAGCTGCAATAAATGAATGTCACTCTCAAGCCATTAAAAAGGGAAGAAAATTAATATGGTTTTGCTTGTAAACTCTTTACAAGTCAATATTTAATCAATTAATTTTATTCCTTTTCTTCCATTAATTAGTTCCATAATTAAGCAAGAGGAGAGAAAAAGCACCACAACACAAAATAAAAGAAGACACACTAGATTTAACAGACAACAATAAGATTCAGACGAATGGATAGATCAGAAATGAAAGATAAGCAGGGGTGAGGATACATTTGAGGATAACTAATTATTGTAAATTGAATTAAAAAAAGGAAAAGATAACCAGTGAAGGGATATCAGAAGCCGAAAGCAGAAAAACATTATCATATTTCCACTAGGGAAACTGGATAAAATTTGTTCAGTCTGCATTTTTAAACAAACCAAACTAATTTTCACTTCTTGGACGAATACATGGACTAGAATACAATTATTCTTCAAATTGTGCACATCTCCAAATTTTATTATGCAGTTCTCAGTTCAAACATTCGGCTAATCTTTTTTTTAAAAAATCAGCAACACCCTTGCTTCCATCTAAAATATCCTAATGGTTTCCTCCACCTCCTAATTAGAATTCCTTACATTTTCCTCCCCTAAATGTGATTTTGGTGAAACTCAAAAGGCAATTTAGTGATATGGGTGTCACTCTTTGAATCTTATTAATGTTCTTTCTATAATTTTGCTTCAAATGTTGCCTTACATGGAAATTCAGTAGCAAGTATAGTTGCTAATAGACACAGTCTTGAGAGATTTCACAATAGTGTCCAAGCTCTTTTCCCCATCAATTAGTGTAGAAATGGATTAGTCACAAATATTGGAAACTTGACCTCTCAAGATCATTATTACTTTAAGAATGTTGAAACTGCTTTGGCCTTCAGCCCATTCTCCTAAGTGGATTTATGTTAATTTCTACAGACAATTGAGACTTCATTTATGATTGACATTCCCCAATAATCTTCCCTTATCCCCAAATTGGGAAGGGCAGGTGCCTGTAAGTGGAACATGTTGGTTTAAGAGATGGCAAGCATGAGGTAAAGGGCCATGTATCTTCATACACATCCAGCATTCAATAGTCCTTATTGTTCTTTCATTGTTAAAACATGCTCTGAATTGCTGGAAGTACTGATGAGTTTTAAAGAGAGAAGTCAGTCAGGATCTACACTACTGCTTTCTAACATTATTTAAGTGCACTTATCACTGTTGGGGCCCATGACACATCCCATAAATCATTTCCAAACTGCTTTCATGGTGTTATACCCTGCTTGGTGTAGACCTGATCTCAGTCAAAGTTAGACAGAGGCAGCACTACCATAAGACAGAATGAAGAAGCCACCTCAGGCAGCAGATGCTGGGAGGTGGGGAATAAATGAGTTGTTGAAGGACAGAACTGTATGTGCCATGATACCTGCTCCGTATCACCTTATGATGTATAGCCTGCTGTGCTATGGTTGTCAGTACTCAGATAAAATTCAACAGAGAGCTGGTACCATTTTGTCATTCCCCTCAGGTGCATTTTCGGCAAGCCCTGAAAGCCCCAGTTATTGTACTGGAAATTTCTTTTGTATTTTTTTTTACCATTCTTGTTCAGTTTTATAGAAAACAAATTGCTTTTGAAAAGAAATTCAAAGGAGAAGAAATTTCAGAAAAATTCTCATGGGTTGGGTTCTGGATCCTTGTCCTGACCTTACTTAGGAGGTGGGTGAGAAGTGTGTATGAGTGTCTTTCTTTCATCTCTCTGGCAGCCTGTAGCTTCATCAGCTTTCACACTTCAATTGAAGCCCAGGGGAAGACATGAGATAATCCCTTCCATAGGGATTTTCAGATCAGGAAGCCTGGAGACTGTCAGGTGATGGAGAGATGTGTAGTAGAAAGAAACCAGCACATGGTATCTTTGGCCACCTCACTGTAATTTGGTAAGACCAAAAATACCACCAAAAGACATTCAAAATTAAAATGCCCTGAGAATAAGACAGAAAAGTGGAAACTAGAGGTCAAGTTTTGGAATATCCCAAGCTCCATGCCTTCCCTTGAACTACACCAGCTACAGGGCTTGCAGGGAAGGAACAGTATTATCAGCACCTGCATTAGAGACACTCACCCCTCAGAAATTTAACATTGGGAAGATCCTGGGGAACGTGCTGAACCCTCAATCCTGAAGAATGACAACTACAAGTAAGGCAACATTTCTCAGAATACGTTTTTCTCAGAAAAATCCTGATATTTTTCTATTTATTTTTTTATTTATTACATTTTTACACCGCCCAATAGTCAAAGCTCTCTGGGCGGTTCACAATAATTAAAACCATAATAAAACAACCAACAGGTTAAAAGCACAAATACAAAATACAGTATAAAAAGGTCCTTTATCGCCAAATTTTCTTCACCCATATTTTATATGGTAGCCACATTCCATCTCAATCACCACCACCACCAATAGCAACACAGAGAGAGAGAGAGAGAGAGAGAGAGAGAGAGAGAGAGAGAGAGAGAGAGAGATCCAGAATAATGCTATGTATTGTGGACCATGGGCATGTGCCCTGGATCATCTGGTCTCTGCTTTGGATTTTTAGAGTTCCTCCAATGCCATCATCTGCCCAGGGCCATCATTGCAAGCTTACTTCTTCCCTCTGAGTTTAGCATTCCCTTAGCCAATGCATATTTATTTTATTTAAATATTTATAGGCAGTGCCATGTGATGGCACCAGCCTTTTAAACTAGAGGCATGAGTGCCACCTTTCCTTCCACAGCCTGCTCGTTGTTGCTATTGTTTTTCCTGTCTCCATACTTTTCTTCTCTTAGATGCTTACTTCTGGACGGTTGCCTGCAATAAAATTTGAAGAGGGAGAGGGAAGGGCAGGAAGAGTTCTCTGTGGAATACTGGTATTTCACAAAGGATCTGATTTTACTGTCTTGATCTGGATCATTTAGCTTCTGCAGAAATCAAATAGCTTCAGCACAGCAAATGATTTAATCAGCCTCCACAAGTTTCTTTCTCCTCCTCCACTTTCTCCTCTTCCACTTTAATTTCTTCCATAGAGTTGCAGATAGGAGATTATACCAAAAAGAGGGTTAGAACCATATGACATGATGATTCAGGAAATGCTGGGGCTTTTAAATAGGTTTTACATTTAAAAGGGGGGAACCTCAGCCTCTTCAACTAATTTCAATATATGCAACTCTCATAAACCCTCCACAGCCTCCTAAATGCCTCTGGAGTGCTTCTTCTCTGAAAAGAACCATTTGGCTTGTGGATGATCTTTCCCCACCCTTCATTTCCAATCACCATTCCTCATTTCCTCCCCTTTCCTGCCCTTCCTTTATATTCTTTATTTTATTTAGAGCACATCTTGGGTAATTCTCAAGAGGAGAGTGTGGTGGGCAAGAGAAGTTCTAAACTGCATTTGACTTTATACAAACAGACAAGTGGAGAGGATTTTTTTTCTCTGCTTCTCTGTCTCACCCAGATCGTAAAGAAAAGCGGGTTCATATAGCCGCAGAGGAAGGAATATGGTGCTATTTTGTTATCTGCATTATCCATTATTGAGTGGTAGCTCATGGCTGTAGATTAGTGGTAGAGCACATGGTTGGTATGCAAAAGGCCCCAAGTTCAATCCTTGGCATCTCCAGGTAGGCTAAGAAAAATCCTGCCTGAGACCTTAGAAAGCCACTGCCAGTTGCCATTGACAATACTGGGTTAGATAGACAAGTGGTCTGACTCATTATAAAGCCAACAAATAGAGGAACTCCATAAAGAATGCCAAAAGAAAAGGGATAACGGATGTTGTTTTCAGTGAAAGAAAAGGTTCCAATGCATTTCAGACCACATGCAGGCTCTTCTTCAGGAACATTTAGTAGGCATGTGCTCCTCTCTGATTAGAAGCGTAGAAGCAGGAGCAAATTGGCCTGCTCCGCCTTGCCCAGAGGCGGAGTAGAAGTGGACCGTGGACCCCTAGAAGCAAGGCGAAGAGAAGCGGCCATTTTCGGAGCGCTCCGGTTTCCGCGGTCCGCTCCAATCGCCATCTTGAAACATTTCGCCCATAGGATTGCATTGCGGAAAAGAAAGGGGGATAACTGTGTTGTTTTTGATGCTATCTTTCTGAAAATTCTTGTGCTTAGAGAGTCGTGGATGGGGGTCATTTTGAGCCTACTCTCAGCTCTCTGCGTGGTGCGGTTCGAGTGCTATATATATTTTTTAAATCGGGTAAACAAATAGGGACAGCGAGCAAAACGGTGGTTTTTTGTTTTTTTTGAAGTGATGACAGGCACATTCAACTCCCAATCTGATGAGAATTGATCACCTCATGAAGCATCCTCCAATCCCAGCGTTCGAGGGGGGGGACTAAGGCAGAGGCACCCTCAGAGCTTTGAGCTCGTAGCGTCTTGTAGGTTTTGGCGTTCGTGGAGAGAGGAGCTACTTTAGTTAGTTGCTGCTGCTGTGTTTGGAGATAGATTAGGATTTAGCTTGGCGTGTGTGTGTGTGTTTGCTTGCTTCTTTCTGACTTTTAGCTTAGTTTGCTCTATGTTTTTCCCTTACTTTGATTTAATATAAACTTTATTTTTAAATTTTGGAGTGTTTGTTTGTTTGTTTGTTTGTTTGTCCCCCCCTCCCCTCTCTTAAAGCCTGACTGTGTTTCATCTTCCTTCTTCCTTCTATATACAAAAAAATACCAAAAAAAAATATTCTCTATTTCTTCTCTCTGTTACTTGGACTGTGTGTGTGACTGTGTGAGTGTGCTGTGTGCACTGTTTGTGAAGTGCAACAGCCACAGATTGAGCATTTCAAATCCTGTTTGGGCAAAGCATACACACACTTCTTGTCCCATTTCCCTACATATAGTAATATTCTTATACATATTATTATATTCTTATACATATTATTATTATTATTATTATATTCTTATACATATTATTATTAGTATTAATATTATATTCTTATACATATTATTAGTATTAGTATATTCTTATACATATTATTATTAGTATTAGTATAATATCATCATGAGAAGAGGGAGCAGGCACATGTCTGTGGCGGAGCGTGCTGAAAGCAGCAAGGCTCAGGCTGGCACCAGCAGTAAGCAGCAGGCTGCCTCTCCTGCTGTTAAAATCAAACGGGCAACTCCTTGGCTGGCAGCTCCGCAACAGAAGCAGGACAAGCAGCAGGCAGAGGCAGTCTCTTCTGCAACTTGTGCCCGGCGTTCTCTTTTTGAGGGTGGGAATGGGAAAAGTGCCCCTTTGCAAGAGGCAGGTGGCAGGAGTGCCATTAGAGGAGGAGGAGGAGGAGTATCCCCAACTCCTTCATTATCGTTTGAGCCCATGAGCCCGCTGATGGACCTGTCTCCAGACCTCCTAGACAATGTTCTTCTCAGCACAGTGGAGGGGCAGGAGGAGGAGGAGGAGGCGGTGGGTGCTGAAGTGGAGCAGCAGCAGGCCGAGGCTCTCTCCCCAGTCTCATCCCACACCTCTTCCGCTGCAACCCCTGTTTCTGTGGCAACACCAGAGAGCTCAGGCGGGCAATTGGTGTCACCACGGAAGCGAAAGACAAGTATAGTGTGGGACCACTTTGAGGTGGGAGTGGATCCCCTCTTTGCTGTCTGTCGCCACTGCAAACTCACCCTAAGCAGGGGTTCATCTACAGGGCATTATGGAACCAGCAGCACGAAGATGCATCTTCAGCACCAGTCGATCTTGCTGGGGAAAGAGGCAGGCAAGGCGACTGGTTCCAGGGGAAAGCCGAAGGCTGCTGCTGCTGCTGGCACTGCCACTCTAAGCTCTCCATCTCCCATCCCCACGAGGGTTAGGCAGGCAACCCTGCAGGACATGGGGTGGGGGAAGTATGGACCCACAAGATGGCGTTTTCCAACGCCCACCCAGGGTGCTACTGTGGTGGGGCATCTGCCAGGACTGACTCCTCCCCAATACTAGATCTATGACATGTCTCTCTGCCTGCCCCTCTGCTAGCCTGTCCTCCTCCTCGGTGACCGACTCGCTGGGATGGTTTGCGTTTGCAATGCGTGACTAACTGCAGTGCTGGCTTAGAAACCAGCCATCCCGGCCTCACTTCCTTGTGCCCCCAGAAATGCCCGCAGCCTGCCTGCCTGCCTGTCTGCCCGCCTCCCCCGGGGTGCTGCTGTGGTGGGGCATCTACCAGGACTGACTCCTCGCCTGCTCTGCCTGCCTCTCTGCCCGCCTGGTGCCTGGGAGATGAGCTTTGCCGTTCGTGCCCAGCACCCTCTGGCATGCTTACTCCCAGTCGTCGTCCTCTGTGCCCCTCAATGCGTAACTGCTGGCTTAGAAAGAAACAACCAGCCATCTTTGCCTCACTTGCTCCTTGTGCCCGCTTACGGGTTGGTTTGCTATGCATTAGTGCTCAAGCCATCCTTGCGGCACTACAATGCATGCTGCCTGCCTGCCTTCCCTCCCTTCTCCCCTTCCTGCCTCGCAGGGATGGTGTATGTGTCTTGCTTTGACTCAGGGGAGAAGTCCTTCCTGCGCTCACTTAGACTTTATCAAGTTCAAAAATCCATTTTTCAAGTGTGGAAGAAGATTTAGGGTTATCTCATGGCATGTTGGGATTTCCTTGGAACTGGCCCCATTGAGCTGTCTGCATTGCAACTTTAAATCCCTGACATACTGGCTTGTCCGATTTTCAAAACTTCCCCTAACATCAGGGGATGATGGGATTGGCTTGAAACTTGGCATCCATGTGGACACATGGGTAAGCTGTCATGGGACCAAAGGATAGGTTTCTGACGTGCAAATTGACGTAGTTTTAGAATGGGACTTGATTTGGGGTGAGTTAAAAGGTTTAAGCTGCGCCAAAAATCAGGGGATGATGGGATTGCCTTGAGTCTGGGCGTCCATGTGGACACATGGATTAGCTTTCATGGTGCTGAGTTTGAGGTTTCTAACATGCAAATTGACTGAGCTACCGAAAGGGGTGTGAATGGGGTGCCCGATTTTCATAAATTCTCCAAAAATCAGGGGTTGATGGGATTGCCTTGAAACTTGGCATCCATGTGGACACGTGGATAAGCTATCATGGTGCCGAGTTTGAGGTTTCTAACATGCAAATTGACGTAGTTGTAGAATGGGACAATTTGGGGTGAGTTAAGCCCCACCAAAAATCAGGGGATGATGGGATTGCCTTGAGTCTGGGCGTCCATGTGGACACATGGATAAGCTTTCATGGTGCTGAGTTTGAGGTTTCTAACATGCAAATTGATGGAGCTATCAAAAGGGGTGTGAATGGGGTGCCCGATTTTCAAAAATTCCCCCAAAATCAGGGGATGATGGGATTGCCTTGAAACTTGGCGTCCATGTGGACACATGGATAAGCTATCATGGTGGCGAGTTTGAGGTTTCTAACATGCAAATTGACGGAGCTATCGAAAGGGGTGTGAATTAGGGCTATGGGTGGTGCATTAGAGGTTAGAGCCCCGCCAAAAATCAGGGGATGATGGGACTGCCTTGAGTCTTGGTGTGCGTGTGTATCCCTGGATAAGCTATCATGGTGGCGAGTTTGAGGTTTTTAACATGCAAATTGACGGAGCTATCGAAAGGGGTGTGAATGGGGTGCCCGATTTTCAAAAATTCCCCCAAAATCAGGGAATGATGGGATTCCCTTGAAACTTGGCGTGCGTGTGTATACATCCATGAGGTGTCATGGTTCCAAACTTGAGGTTTCTAATGTTAACAGAAAAAAAGTTGTATACTTTTTAAGCATTCAATGCAAGCCTATGGGGGGAAAAACGGAGCTCCGATCCGGATCCGGAGCTCCGAGCGGAGTGGAGCGAACATAGGCGGAGTGGGGAGGAGCGAAGCGGCCCGATCTGCAAAATGCAGATCTGGAAGAGAAGCGGAGCGGGGGGTCCGTGCACACCCCTAACATTTAGTATATTGCAACAAGTGTTGTTTGCTCTTCAGACACCAGGTGGGAATCTACACTGGTGTTATTCTAATGTTTTGAAGGGTTACTGTGACGCACAGCATCACGTGACCCTGAGTCTCCAACGTTGTAAATGAGTCGTACCTACAGGTTCTGTTTCTTAGTTCAGCGTGGCTGCAGATTCATGTGCCTCGTCCTACCAGTAATTCTCCTCTCCGTTTCTCAGAGCTGCTGGGTTTGCTCCGCCCACTTCCTGTTCTCCTTACTTCGCACCGTTTGCTATCTTATCTGCTACAGCAGATAAATCACACCAGTGTTATACTGTGCAATCACTGACAATTGCATGCAAAGGACTCAGAAGTTTTCCACCTTAGATTCTGCTTTTATTGTGAAGTACTCCCATGTATCCTGCCTTAAAATTTGAATCAAATTGGGTCATCAGTTGATTTTTTAATGATTTTTTTTAACATTTCCCTCCTCTTTGCAAAGGAGCTGAGGATTGCTCAAAGGATCACTGTAGCTCCGTGCAGGAAAATTAACAAGGGTCTCTTGGTCCCAGTCCAAAACTCATGACCAGCGGGGCTTAAATGCAGCTGCTGCTAAAACTTTTCAATTTGGTCTCCCATCTAAACACTGACCAGACCCAACCCTGTTTAGCTTCAGCAAAGTGGCTAGCTCCTATGCATTCAGGCAATTCCCTGGGGCTTGTGTTAAGATGTTTTGGGAGGGAGGGAGTTTGTGTGTGCTTATGACTATTGCCCTGCACTGCTGGCTAGGAATGAGGCAGGCAGTGGGCGGAGCAAACCCAGCAACTCTGCTACGCTCAGAGGGAGGGAGAACAACTAAAGGATTTAACAATGTGCCCTGCAGTAATGTTACAGCTACAGAGAACCGATACAGAGAACTACGTTAGAAAGGGACACTAGCAACGTTATAAGACTAGTGTAGATCCGGCCCAGGGGCTTGTCTTGACAGAGGGTTTGCACTGGGGTGGATTCGGAGTGGCGGCAGGTCATCTACATGATGCAGCCACCATTGCGAAGCCATCCAGGGGCAAACCCCAGAAACTCTGCTTAAAACAAGTCAGGCATTTACCCCGACTTCTTTGGTTGTGGAGCTGATGGTACTCCCTGATTGGTCACCATCAGCTGGGCTGGACAGGGAAGGGGGCAGACTGGGAGCTCCAACTCAGGCTCCACACTGTAAATAAATAAATAAATTTTAAAAACGGGCATGGGAGGAGAGGAACAGGTCAACTCGGAGGTCACCGCCACTGCCAGGCAAAGCACCGGAGAGTGGGGAGGAACAGGACCTGAGCACCAGGGAGGGAGTAGGACTGGGACAACCAGCTCTCCTCCTGGTTCACATCTACAGATAAAAAAGGGAGAGAGGAACAGGGCAGCCAGAGCTAGGTCAGAGGGAGGGAGCCAGTGGCCCTGTTCCTCCCCGGTCCTCGGTGCTTGGTCATACACCAGTGGCAGCAGCAATTCTGCAATGGTGTTCCTTCCCGTGCAGATGCTGGGAAGGAGTGCCAATTCAGGAACCCGGGGCCTCATGGCAAAGACCCGCCGCTGTCAAGCCGGGGGCCAGGCTCCTATGCTATGAAGAGCAAGCAACATTTATTCCAATGTACTAAAAATTCCCTTGAAGAAGGACCTGTGACATCCCTCTTTGTCTATCTGTTTGCTTTTGGCTTTCTGGCATTCCTGACTCAGTATAAACCAGTTAACGTATGAAGGAAAGCTTTAATAATAATAAAAAAGGAGTTAATTGGGGAGGGGGAAATAAATACTGCTCACTTAAATAATCCTATGTATGTCTATTTAAAGGAAGTTCTATTACATTCAGTGGGGCTTACTCCTAGGAAAGTGTACATAGGCTTCCAGCACAAGTTACTTCCATGGGGAGGTTTGCAGCCTGACCATCTACATGTTTATTCAAAAATAGGTCCTCAGTTGTGAGCATGATTATTGGAGATGGTTAATGAATTGTCTACCAGTTTTAACCTTTTGAATTGACTACCATTTCAGCCCAATTCTATGCATGTTGGAAGGTGTTAAACTTGTTATAGATGAGGCTGGACTATCCTTGAAGGAGCAAGTTCATAGTTTGGGGGTTCTCCTGTAGCCATCACTGTTTCTTGAGGCTCAGGTAAAGTCAGTGGCACAGAGTGCCTTCTCCAGCTACACCCTTATTTGGAAAGGGATAACCTGGTTTCAGTAATCTACATTCTTGTAACCTTTAAGTTAGATTACATGGGGCTGCCCTTGAAGATTGTTTATAAACTGCAGCTTGTGCAAAATTCAGCAGCCAGACTGATAACTGGGACCAGAAGGTCTGAGTATATGACAGAAGTTCTGGACTGCATGCATTGTCTGCCTGTATGTTTCTGAGCCCATTTTAAGATGCTGGTTTTAACCTATAAAGCCTGGGACTACAATGCCTGATGAAGTACCTCTCCTGACCAGAACCTACCATGACACTGTGATCAATATCTGAAGCCTTTGTCCAGATATATCTGCAAGGGAACCTCAGAGGGTAGCAACAATGGAAAGGGCCTTCTCAGTGGTGGACTCTGATTATGGAATGATACCCCACTGAAGCCCATCTGGTGCCAACATTGTTCATCTTTACAGTGCCAGGTTAAGACTATACTCCACTCCTTCAATGGCATATGATTGGACATTTATGCCAGTTGTTTTAACAGGTCTAGTATTTTAATGAAATTGTTTTTAGCTGTTTACATTGGTTTAAATTTTGTATTTTTAAATTTTATGCTTTATTTTATCTCGTGAATTGTTGTGAACTGCCAGAGAGCTCCTGCTACTAAACAATATAGAAATGAAATGAAATTAAATAAACATTTTGCCAATGCAGTTAAAAATAAGGGCAGGTGCAAAGCCTTATTTTTTATTGGATGTAGAAGTTATTAGACTTCCCAACCTAGATCTCTATGCATGATGTAATTGATTAGATTTAGGAAATTGAATATTTAGTTATTAATATTTACGTCCCCGTTTATGTTGTATAAAGAAATTGAAACCATCTGGGATAATGTCAAGCAGTATATATTCAACATGGGAATGATCTATCCTTCAGCCTCTTGTTTGTTAATGGGAGACTTAAATACAATATATGGTACCAATAATTTAACATTGGTAGTCTCAAATCACTGGCTTTTGGGGAATTAACAGATATCGATTCTGCTTTTATTACTGCCTAAAAACACTGGTATTAATTACTCAGGAGCCGACTTGATGAATCTTTCTAGATGCATGGGCCTAAGAAACTTAAATGGCAATTTACCTCTGGTTAAATTGAGAGAATTTACATTTATCTCATCCTATGGAAGCAGTGTCATTGATTATCCATTAGTGTCTGAAACAATATTCCATTTAGTAAAGTATCTTGTAATTGGTGATTGTACAGATACTGTTCACTTCTCACTGTTTACTTCTTGTCAGGGAGTGAGAGCAGACTTAAATCTCAAATTCTTATTGAGGATATTTCCATTCTTAACTGAAAGGTGAAATGGTCCAAGTATTTAGAAGGTATGTCTTCTAATTTATTTATGTATTTATATAACTCCCAGGAATAATTAAATATTCAGTTAGCAATCCTTAATGCCAAGAATCAACTTGAAAAAATATCTTATGAGATTTTTTTCCAAATTTCTTTTGGAGAAATTATCAGTCAGGACTAAGCTTGGTAGATGCCAAATTCAAATGAATATATGCATAAGAGATGGCTCAATGCAGATAGTGTTTTTCTCAGAAATCAATTAAGGGTAACCTATGGATTTTATAGATGTTAGAATGCTAGGCTCCTTCCAGAATCTTATTATCAGTTGAAGAAAGGTTATAAATCTCTTCTGAAGAACAAAAAGAGAAAATCTGTAAAAGATATATGGATTTTACTTTTGAATGCTTCAGTGCCAAGCTGAAGTTTCTGGAGAATTGTGCCAGACGCTCTGGGTAATGATGCAGAAAATCCAGTATGTAATATCCCAAGTAAATTTTGGGAAACCCATTTTTTATGCTATATATAATGATCCATCCAATCTATGGTGGTTAACACAGCAGAGGATTTTGACAAATTACAAGCTTTGCAGCCAGTTTCTGTTAAGAATGCAGAGGAATTTATTTGCTTGTTAAGAAATGGGAAAGCACACAGTCCTGACTGCATTCCCTTCCTTCAAGTTAATAAAATCTAATATAAACTAGTTGGCACCAGTGCTTGCAACTTTAGTTACATTTATTCATCAATCCAGTATACGACAAGCTGGTTTTAGATCTGGTCAGTGTGTTCTTGAGCACTGAATGTTATCATATCTAGCTGAAAAGTACTCTCTGGCCTTAGCTAAGGTTTATCCCAGGATTGTCCCAGGGTCATCCCTGTTCATGTAAATGACACACAGGATATCCCGGGGAACAGGCAGGGATGATCCCAGGATAAACCTTAGGTCTAGCTAAGGCCTCAGAGACCTGGTTAGAAACTTTTTGTTGCCTTTTTGTTAAAGTAGCTTTTGATCTTATCCCTAAAAACTTGTTATGGGAAAAGTTTTTTAAAAAATTCAGTTGATAAGAAGCTAATTTTTCTGGTTAAAAATTACATTCAGCAAGTACCCTGCAAGTTAGATAAGGTCCAAGTGGGGTATTAACTAAGGTTATCTTCTCTACTTGAGATGTGAGATGAGTCTGTGTATTAGCACCCACTTGATTTAATATATATCTAAATGAACTAGTTCCTTTATTAAATTCAATCAATTCTCATACTCCCAAACTAGTTGCCAAGCAAGTACTATTGTTGCTATATGTTGATGACTATCTTATTGTTACAATCAAGGTTGGGGATATATCGTTTGTTGAAGGACTATTCCTACTTTTGTGACATTAATCATTTGGTTTAAAAGTATATATACACAAGATCCTAGTCTTTAAAAAACATAAAAATTAGATAGCTGGGCTTTCAACGGAAATCCAATTGAACATATACAGTATATCACTATAAGTACCTAGTATTTATCTACATGATACTTTGAAATGAAGCCTTCAAAGATTTTCCATATATTCTATTTTTCAAAGTGTGGTTGATTAATACATATGGGTGTACATGTATTTCATGCTAAGATTATAACCCCACTCTTGTATTGGGTAGACATCTGGACATAGAGCATAAATAATGAAGTTGAAAGGTTTCAGCCACTTTTCCTCTGAACAATTCTTGGGGTTCCCTAGTTGTGTGGCTAATGCAGTGTTGAGCTTGAAAACTGGATTAAACACTATACATGTACAGCTTGGGCGTCTAGTCTAGCTATATGGATTAAACTTTGTTTTGACCAACAGGACTCTTATAGAAATCGCTGTTTGAAGGCTGTACACTGTAAAATAACAGAATCCATTTGAACTTTTTTCTTTGGGCAAGGAAAAGGCAAGAGAAGTTCTTTTGTTAAGACTGTATGATTTGATACTCCTGGCAGATAAGTTTTGTTCTCCTATTTTTGGTATTCATTTCCCAATTGAGAGCAAAGGGGCTAACTCTCTAAAAGCTGTTCATGTTTATAAGCCTTGGGTTGCATTTACACTGGCCTGTATGCATGCTCTACCATCTGCCATGCTAGAGAGGAGATTCAATAAGGATTCCTCATTGCAGCCTTGGTATCCCTGGAGTTCAGGGGATTTAGAGTCTGTAATGCATGTTTTATTATATTGCAATTTCTATCAGAATATTAGGAGAGAACTCACTGTGCTTTTATTATCTAACTTTCCTGGCAGGGACAGTCTGTTTTATGTATCTTACTGTTTAGCCAACACCATTCGTGTAGTTACTGGAAAAGTTGTTAAGTATTTTTCTGTTGCAATTAAGTTGCAACAGAAAAAAAAAATAACCTCAATTAACCTGTTTTTGATTCACTCAGCATGATACACTGTTCGATATGTATATATAAATTTTGTTGCTCTATGTGTTTTTGGAAATACATCTAGTATGCCTTACTTTTTCATGAACTGCAATAAACAAATGTGGAATTGAAATTAAGTTATAGGGAGGAGGAGACAACGAGAGTTTGCACACAACAAGGAGGAGTTAGAGGGGACTTGCACAAACCAAAACATCTATTTTTATGAAGAATTGCTAGAGGGCAGAAGAATCAGGATGGATTTTTGCATGGAGGGGAACAGGATAGGGAGGGAGAGGCTGGAAGTGATTAGTGGTGTGAGAAAAGCATTGAGCATTTGCAAATAAAAAAGAGTGCTCAGAGGCACTCTTTATTTCACTGCTAATATTGGTGAAATGTAAGAATATTCTAGTAATTCTAAACGTGTGTGTGTATGCCAAGTTCCTTGCTTATCAGGCAGCCATGGCTTGTGCAGTCATGCAAGTTGGCAATGAAGGGAGGAGGGGCTGGTGAGGTCTGCTGAGCCAATCAGTGCTCCAATGCGCTTGACAAGGGTGGAGCCAAAGGGGCAGGCCCTCTGGAATGAGATCTCTTTCCTCTGTTCCCGCTCCAGTTCAACCCAAGGCCCCTAATAGCAGTCCTCACATACAGTAGCAGCACTGCAGTTGCTGACTTTCCCATCCACTCACTCCAAATAGCAGGATGTCTTGCAGAAGTAGTCACCAATTAATGTGGCTGGGAAGAAATTTTATCTGCAAATTTTAATAAATTTGTATTTCTGCACTGCTGCTGAATTTATCCTGGTTGTGCTTTTATATTGTATAATTTTTGTGAACTACCCAGAGAGCTTCGGTTATTGGGCGGTATAGAAATGCAATCAATCAATCAATCAACCAACCATACCAATTGGCAGAGGTGGTGCAGGATTTTTTTTTTTCATTATCCATTGCAAGGCAATTCCACTATAAATAAGTACATAAGTCCAGGGTGGTGGAAAGGGATTCCTATTAGCAGTCCACACTGTGGTGTGTCCCTGGCCCTGCCGTCTACCACCAGTACTCCTGGTATAAAAGCCAGGAAGGGTGAATTAGATAGCAGTTGAGCTGATTGGAGACCTATCCCTCCAATTAATTAATTAATTATCCTTTAAAACTGCATAATAACCAATGTTAAATAATTTGTACTGTGTGTTTACAGTGTTGGATTATATAGCATTTTCTTTTTTCTTTTCTTTTTTAAAAGCATATGTAATCTATTATTCCTTGTATGTATGGTTTCTGAGTTATGTTAGTATTTAAGTTTTTATATTTGCAAATATAAAAACATAATAATAAAAAAAGAAAAAAGATAGCAATTGGGCTGACCGAGAACAGGATCTACATCGTATCTGGCTGCCAAGCCTATTCAAGTCAATAAAGTTCTGGCCAATTTATTATCCCAACTAGTCTGTGTGCCTAATTTATTCTCTTTCTTTCACCACCTAGCCCCAACTAAGTGCTATCCGTACAAATATTTGGGATGTGCAATGAATTCTGATGAAGTCTGAAGCCCAAGCCAAACTTATGTCTCAAATAACAGAGTTTGGTTTATGTTCTCTAAACACTGCAGGAAGGAGGGAGTGGTCGTATGACCGATAGCTCCACCTTCTAATCCCAGGACACATTTTACCATGAGCTCCAATCACTGTCCTTTGAGGGAGGGCAAGGATTTCACCATGCTTCACTAAAAAGGCCTTAAACAGGATTTCAAATATTATAATTTTCTATCCCCTGCGCCTTTTCTTCTGAAATTCTTCTGGTTTCTTGCCTGAGCTTATTTCTATGATCTGTGCTATTTTTATGCACATTTGCACACACAGACAGAGTGGGGGTGAAGGGAAAGCAAATCACTGCCTACTCCATATTGCAAAACTCCCTCCTTCATGAACCACTGCATCTATCCTGAAAAGTTGTTTGTTTCTTACTTAGAGATACCTCTAAGCTGTCTGTCAAGCCTGCTCTTGAACAACTCCCTCCCCTGTGGTTATCATTCTGCAATTGGGCAGATGTCATCCGCTCAAATGGGGCAACTAACCCTGAAAGTTTCATCTCATTCTGCCATTAAATAAAAAGTTATTGTCAGTTCCCCTTTAAAAGAAAACCAAAATATAGAGGCAGGTGACACAAAAAAACTCTGCACCTATTTTTCTGACATTGGGCAGGCATAATCCCATTGTAAGGGGCTACTGTCCTACAAATAATTATGACCCTGAGGGAAAAAAAGTAATAGTTTTTTAAATAAAATAAATAAATAAATTCCCATGATTGTTAACAGAAAGCACAAAGCCTTAAACATCTGGCAGGCACCAAGTTGGAGAAGATTGCCCTATGCCAAAAGCTAAGGGCAGTTTACAAAGGAAAGGAAAGGAACCTCTCGTGCAACCACTTGAGTCATTGCTGACTCCTAGAGGGACACCTGATTTCACTGACATTTTCTTGGCAGACTTTGTAGCGGGGTGGTTTGCCATTGCCTTCCCCAGTCGCAGTTACCTTTCCCCCAGCTAGCTGGGTACTCATTTTACTGACCTCGGAAGGATGGAAGGCTGAGTCGACCTGAGCCAGCTGCCTGAGAACCAGCTTCTGCTGGGATCGAACTCAGGCCGTGGGGAGAGTTTCAGCTGCAGTAACTGCCGCTTACCACTCTGTGCCATACGAGGCAGTTTAAACTTCATTGTAAATGGCATAGCATAGCTATTTGTACATATATCACAATTCCTACTTAGATTCACACAGTTTTGCTATAATGCACTTTAACTATTGCAGATGCCTTGCAACATAGCGAACAATCTTGAGCTTCAGCAAGCTTTGTTTAAATGACTGTGAGACAGATGCCCATATTCTTTTATAAACTATTTCCTGGCTTAACCTGTTTCCCTCATCACAGTAGGAAAGCCTTGTGCTCTTTCTTTCTTTCTTTTTGTAATATATTTAATTTTGTACTTAATAATACATATAGCAAATACTGTGATAGTATTAGCAATAATGGATTAACAGTGGAAGGCTAAGCATATCTACTCGGAAGAACATTTCATTGAGCTTAATGTGGTTTAATCCCTGGTAAGTGTGTTTCAGTCCTATGAAGACGAACCTGGGAGCAAATCTTACTAAACATAGGCCTTAGCTAGACCTAAGGATTATCCCAGGCAAATGGAGGGGACATCCCTGCCTGCTCCCCTGTGTGTCATTTGGATGCACAGGGATGATCCCGGGATGATCCTGGGATATAGACCTGGTATAGCTATGGCCATAGATGAAGGTAATTCTGAGGATGCGTAAGATGGTGCTGTTTGTGTCAATCAGACATAGGAAATTGAAATGATTTCAAATCACCCTCAATATGGCATTTACGTTCCAAATGGGAGCAAGCTTGATTATTAATGGCTCTGGTCAGTGGGGACAGCTAGCAAATTTAACCTACATATGGTGTTTCCTGGAGGCACCTCTTTTCAGGGTTCCCATTCATGCATATGGGGAATAAAGTACAGAACTAAGGGACATGGTTGGGGCAAGAACAAAATATACCACCAACCCCCTGATATTAGATGATCATTGGATGACAACTCCCTCTTTTTTAGGGGAGGGGTGGATTTTGGAAACCTGTAACTTTTTAAAAGATATTTATCCACAATTGTGAATACACAATTTTTACTTCATAAATCATGACTATAACAGCATCCCTAGTTCTAAGTAGGCTAGTAATGGCCTCCAATATTATACATACATTTCAATGTGATTCTTTCATGTATGGGTAAGATGACAAACTGCATTCACATATTTCAATCGTTTTGTTCCAAACTATCTGCATTTTAACTTAACTTCTTTTTCCTTTTCTGAACTCTAGTAATATGCTAAGCCTCTCATGTCAAGCTATCTTCAAAAATGCATGCATGCAAGGATGACTACCCTTTTGCAGTAATGACTACCTCTTTAAGTCTCAAGGCTGTATAACCCATGTTGCAGTGTAGCCTATAGGTGAAACATGCATAGGTGAAACACACAAAAACATGTGTGACCTTTAATTGATGTCAGCAATTGACAGTATTGAACTAATGGCAGTGCAAATGGAACTGATTGAAATTCAAAAAGGCAGATGGATTTTCCATGCTAATCTGCTGCTCAGGGCCAGAAAATCAGAACTGAAAATAAAATTCCATCTGTAGACTTTGCACATGCCTACCAAAGAAGCAGAATGTCCAAAGAAGGGAATTCCTCTCCCCTTTGTAATAGTAACCATAGCAATTATTAGCAGCTCTGCCTTGATTTCCAGTACAGGTATATTGAACCACTAAAATATGAAATGCTTTATTAATGATGGGGAAATTTGTTCCCTGAAGTATATCCCAAAGAGAGTTTCAAGTTATTGAGAAAGGGTCATTACTATCCACTCTATCAGAGAGACCAGGAAAATGGATATTGTTATTTTTAATTGAATTTCCCATTAAAGCAATCTACCCTTTATAAAACAAACATTTTCTTCTAATTTACAACTGACCCAGATACTTTTCTCAACTACTTACAGATTGTCCAAACACTAGGAAATTGATTCTTGCCTCAAAATGTTACCTTTAAGGCTGCTGCAGTCCTGTGTCTCATACTAAGGAGCTCAAACATTGTGATATGTGACCCCATGAAGTTGGTGTGTTGGGGAGGGCGCCCTTTCATTTTTCATGTTGCAATGGGAATGGTTATGGTTCTAGCAGGATCTTGAATATATACCCAGTAATTTAAAAACACCTACTCCTCATGTTCTAAAAAAAGGTCCAGGTGGAACCATCTTGTAAAAGTCACATCTCACACACAGTGGGTGGGATCCCAGAGATCCATCAATAGAGTTCTGTCCATGGAAAACTCCCATTCACCGAATGGGGAACAGGCAGTTTTTTCTGATTCAGCATTCTCAATGAATCCATTTGTATCTTTGAAAATCTACACAAGACTGTTGTGAGACCCTTCAGAATAGCATGGGTCTGTGTGTGTGTGTGTGTGTGTGTGTGTGTAGGATGAAATGGAGAAAATAATCTCTCTACCACAACCTTGCATGAGTTGAAGTCTCCACTGGATCATTCAGTCCCTTCTGTGAATGGAATAACAACACTGGATCCAACCTTGTGACCTCATTGATAGCACTACTTCATCTGCATTGTCCATTGCTCATCAATGCTGCTTGTTTGAATTCTCACGGGGGAATTCTTCATGTTCATTTTGCCAGAACTGAATTCACTGCCTCCACTGTCCAAGGGACTGTTTCAGTTAAAGCATCAGAACCAACCCCTGGGTTTTAAGCCTTGCAGCTTTCATTCTGGAGGGTTATTTTCATGTTTGCAATTACGAACATAAGAAGTGCCAAGCTGGATCAGACCAAGGGTCCATCTAGTCCAGCATTCTGTTCACACAGTGGCCAACCAGCCATCGGCCAGGGACCAAAAAGGTAGGACATGGTGCAACATGGTGCAAAAGGGATCCTACTCCGTGAGCCCCTGCCAAAGGAAGTGAGGCAGGTGGCTACCAGGAGGGGGCTTTCTCTGCTGTGGCACCCTGGCTGTGGAATGAGCTCCCCAGAGAGTTTCTCTTGGTGCCGACAATGTACTCCTTTCATAACGCCAGCTGAAGACCTTTTTATTTTCTCAACATTTTAACACTTAATTTAACTTAAATTTAAACTTTGCTGTTTTAGTTCCATATTTAACCTATATCAATTTTTGTTGTGTGGTTTTAATCCTTGTTGTGCTTTTATATTGTATTTTGTATTTGTGCTTTTAAATTGTTGGTTGTTTTTATGCTCTTCATGGTTTTAATTTTTGTAAACCGCCCAGAGAGCTTTGGCTATTGGGTGGTATAAAAATGTAATAAATAAATAAACAAACAAACAGCACCCTCTCATCCATGTTCCCCAGCAACTGATGCACACAGGCTTACTGCCTCGAATACTGGAGATAGCACACCACCATTGTATAGTAGCCATTGACAGTCTTCGCCTCCAGGAATTTATCCAACCCCCTTTTAAAGCCATCCAAATTAGTGGTCATCAATATATCTTGTGGTAGAGAGTTCCAATTAAGAATTGGTGTATCTATCAATTTTGATTCCCCCCCTCAGTTTCACATTTTTCCAATTTAAGATTAAGTTCAACTCAAATTTTGAAATTCTGTTTAAAGTTCACTTGAGAATTCGTATGCACTTTTGTGCATATTTCACTTAATACATGTATTTTTGCATACAATTTTGCCTAATTTTTGTGTATTCCGAGCAATTTTAATGTATCTCTGAAACATTCTTTTCACTACTTTATGCATTTGATTGCTTTTAAAAATAATAATAATGGAGAACTCCATTTCAAAATTTAGAGAAGTGCAAATTTCAAAGGATAACTCAATTTCAGTTCACATATTGGTTCAAATGTGAAAAATTAGGTAGTTTTCACTAAAATGAAAACCAAACAAATCCCCCCATCCCTACTGCAAAGTTTAAATATGTCTTACTTTTTGGGATTTGGATTACCTTTGAATCTTGTTTGAGGGAATAGTTAGGGAAATGTACTTCGGTGACTTTTATCCTTCAGCAAAGCTGCCTTTAGCAATTGCTTTTTCTCTGATATGGTCTTCCTGGAGATATAGTGGACAGCTCAGTGAAAATGTTGACCCATGTGTTGCTGCGGTGAAAATGGCAAATTCCATGTTCCAAACGAACTAAAAATAAAATTGCCAATATCAAACTGCCTTTGTACAAATTCATGGTGCAACTACATTTGAAATTCTTTGTACAGTTCTAGTCACCGTACCCTTAAATTTTAAAATGAAGCCAAACCTAACTTTTTGGAGGAATTTTGGCTCAATTGAGTTGTTTGCTTCATTCTTAGGATTAAGAATCAGATTTTTTTTAAAAAAAAACAAACGCTCATACTAAATACGCCAATGGTCCTTTCTATTTCATCAATGGAAAGATGAAGAATTTTTCACCTCCCTTTTTTCCCCCTGGTGCCACCCAATCTGCTCCAGGTAGCTTGGGTATCCTTCCAGAATAGTGTGGGAGGTGTTTTGTGGGGCTGCAGGAGAAAGGAAAAAAGGAAAGGAACCTCTCGTGCAAGCACTTGAGTCATTGCTGACTCCTAGTGGGACACCTGCTTTCGCTGATGTTTTCTTTGCAGACTTTGTAGCAGGGTGGTTTGCCATTGCCTTCCCCAGTCGCAGTTACCTTTCCCCCAGCTAGCTGGGTACTCATTTTACTGACCATGGAAGGCTGAGTCGACCTGAGCCGGCTGCCTGAGAACCAGCTTTTGCTGGGATCGAACTCAGGCCGTGGGGAGAGTTTCGGCTGCAGTAACTGCCACTTACCACTCTGCGCCACAGGAGAAAGGGGGATCTACAAAAGACAGTTCTCTGCCATTTCTATTCATGGAAACCTCCTTTGGACCAAAGAGCTTTCCATTAATGGAAGGACAGAGTTGGATGGATACAACCCAATTTATCTTGCAAGTAAATTGTGCTCCATGAAATATACACAAGATAAAGCTTTGAAATTTGTGTCATGATGCCAAAAACATTTTTTTTAAAAAAAGGGGGGGAAGGTGCTTCTGGCATTCTGGACCTTATTTTGGGTATTGGAGTATTTTGAAAATTGTTTATTTACCAGCTCAGCTGGACTTCCAGTGATCAGAGAAGAATGATAAATAAGACATCATTTTACACTCAAAATTGTGTGCTAAACTCTCCAATCTGTCATAAGGCCTTTCAAATGCTTCAATTCCCATCTGACCAAGCTACATTGCCACAGTATTGATGTTTCACAACAATGCTTCAGATATGGATTCTCATGCTCATGAGTTAGACAAGACAGGGTGGGCCTTGAAATATGCTTCTGTGAATGCCCAATGCCTCATTGGATTTCCATCTGTTTTTGCATTCAGAGTATATATATATATATATATATATATATATATATATATATATATATATCCCTGTCATTCATCTCTGTTTTACATTTTCATTGCCTGTTGCCATTGCCAGATGTTTAGCTTTGGCCACAAAGACAGTGTAAACATACTCACTGCTGGCCTTCTGTGAATATTTTCTGTTAATCTGACAGACCTGCAACTCCTGGGAGACATGCAGCCAAAAGAACCCATTTCTTCCCTGGAGGCTGAATGATAAAGCTGCAATCCTGAGCATGCTTTCCTGGGAGCAAGCTCCAATGAACACACTGGGACTTATTCCGAATAAACAGCACAGGTTGTGTTGTTGTTATTGTTTTTTAAAAAAATCTTGAGTCCTAAGGAAATCGAAGTTGCCAGTCACCCTGAATTATATGAGCCTCTTGTGCCAAGCAAACATAACGTTAGTTGTCATAAATTAATGCAGAGGGGTGGAGGGGAGCATGATTAAAATGGATATGACTAGTGGAGCAGAGAGTTCATTCCTAATATACATATTAAATTATTCCAGGAGGTGGTGGGACAACTTAACATTTGAAACATGTTGGAACTGTTTTTAACTAGTTTGCTTCAAAACCCAATCTCTGTTTCATATTCAATGGCTGAATTATTTTTTACACTTCAAAATACCTGAATTATTTGCTCTAACTTGCTTTTACAAATACCAAATTAATGTTCATTTATTTCTCTACTTGTACTGCCTAGACTGCATTACGACTTTATCAATTGGTCTTTTTTAATAGAGAAAGCTATTTCGATCCAATTTTGTATGTCATGTTACAGATAAATGAAAGCAAAGACCCCCCTGTATTGTATGTGAAATCTCTAATATCATGGCTCTAGTGTAATGCCTTAGACAATCAAGCTAAATATGTCAAGGGACTTTTTAATACGCTGCATTGATGAAGCAAGGGTATTAAATTTATTCAACCATGAAGAAGACTTTGATTATCACACACCTCAGCTGTACTGGTATGTTGACCATGAGGAAAAAAATAAAATAGAAAATGAAATGTGATTAGTTCCTGATGGGTTTAAATTCCTTTTCTAAACATGGCATGGAGCAAATTCATATTACCAGCTTCTATCAAGAATTTCCCCCCTCATATCTCATCTGCAACACAGCAAATCAGTTTGATAACATTCTTATCAATATCTGAATAGAAACACATGGAATGGTGCAATTATTATCACTTTATTGTTTGCCCACTTAAGTGGGAGATCCATTGTGTTTCCCCTGAGTCTTGTAAATAGCCATAGCAATTATAACTTTGGATAACATTGGCTGCAAATGTATTGTGTTCTCTTTCTTTTTGTCAATATATTTCATAGTACAGATAGTGAAAAATGATAAGTTTTTTTTAAAACAACACACAAAACAAAACCAAAAATTATTTTGCAGTCAAGGCCTAACAAAAGCCTATTTTTAAAAGCTTAGTAAAGGGGTGTGTGTGTGTGTGTGTGTCCATGTAGGAAACCATAATGCATTTGAGTGGGACACGATTATAAGATGTTTAAGCCATTGTCAGTAAATGGAGAAATTATGGGCAAGTTTAAAAGCTTGATAATTATATAGTCAACTAGTTTTGGCAGCACTGTAATATTCATTTTCTTGCTTCATAGACAGATGCTGGATTCAGAAGATTTAGGGAGAGTGGAATATTTTAAAAAGATGTTTTTTCAGCACAGATTTTGCTGTTGACATCTTAGAAGTTACTGTTATTTCACAAATGATGTTTGTGAGAATCTGCAAATGCTGAAACATTGACTTTTTTTTCATAGAATTCCCTAAGAAGTGAGAAATAAGTGCCAGTGTTCTTCACTGTTGCCATCACATGGTATGTTATTGGCTTTATTCTGACCCACCTATCCTGATCCTGGGCTTACACACTTTCCTCCTTCTCTTCAAGATCAACTAAAAGGAGGAGTTCAGAAGCTTTCATTGCCATTATTGATTAATCACACTGCACTGTTACGCTGTGGCTGTCTTAACAGATCAACGTCTGAGCCCCTCCTCTGAGAGCCTCCTGTGATGGAGGTTCAGAGGATAGCAACCAAGGGGAAGGTCTTCTTGGGGGTGGCCCCCTGAATGTGGAATGCTCTCCCACGTTTTGCGCTTAAGAAGTCAATGAAAATTCAGATCCAGAAGCAATGTAGAGAAATAGATATTTTGTACCAAAGAAAAGAATATATTCCCATATTTGACGATGACAACAACAACAACCAAGTCTTCTTTATCCCATGATCATCTAATGAGGTATGGCCTAATGCAGCAATACTATAGTTTCTGTCCATTTCCAAAGTGTGAACCAAGGCTTAGTAAACAGAAACCATACATATGTTGTCTGAGGCCACAGCTAGACCTAAGGTTTATCCCTAGATCGTCCAGGGGTCAAACCTGTTCACCTAGATGACACACAGAGGATCTAGTGCTCAGGCAGGGGTGAACCCTGGATGATCCCAGGATAAACCAGGGATAAACCTTAGGTCTAACTGTGGCCCATGAGCAAAAGAAATAAGAACACAGGAATCCACCACATTGCTGAAGAACATTTTGGCAGACATGTGCTCTCATGTTTTGCAATCAATAACAAAATTCTCATGCATCCCAAGTTGTACAGCTTCACACATGGGAGTCTGTGGAGTTACACCCCACAAGTCAGTTCCCTAATGTATGTCTAGAATTTGCAAGTCTATTGTGCTTAGAATGTTGACTTGAGTGGGTGGAGATTGACCATCTTAGGAGGGGGGAGAGGATATATAAGGGAATGACTGAGGTGATAAGGTGGGTTGTTTTTAAAGTACTTTGGTTTGAGGGAGATTTAGAGGATCAGGGTAAAGAGGGTTGTCTTTTGAGTTTAGTGTTTAGATAGTCAGTAGGCATGTGCTCCACTCCGATTAGAAGCGCAGAAGCAGGAGCAAATTGGCCTGCTCCGCCTTGCCCAGAGGCGGAGTAGAAGCGGACCACGGACCCCTAGAAGCAAGGTGAAGAGAAGCGCCCATTTTCGGAGCGCTCCGGTTTCCGCGGTCCGCTTCTATCGCCATCTTGAAACATTTCGCCCAAAGGATTGCATTGCGGAAAAGAAAGGGGGATAACTGTGTTGTTTTTGAAGCTATCTTTCTGAAAATTCTTGTGCTTGCAGAGTCGTGGATGGGGGTCATTTTGAGACTACTCTCACCTCTCTGCGTGGTGCAGGTCACGCGCTATTTTTTTTAAAAAAACTCGGTGGGAAATACCTTTTTCGAAGGGCTGAGGGGCAGAGTCAACTCCCGGTCATGATCACATGATCCCAAAGTTGGAGGAGGGGAAAGGCAAAATGGGTAACTTGGGATTCTGGGAACTTCTCTTTCTTAGTCTGAACGGACTTTTCCCAGTGTTTTTTAAAACAGTAGCCCCACCAAATGCACAAACACAACCTGTGAAATCATATACTAAGCCAATAATAAGAGAGCACTGCTACCCACCCTAACTTTGGGGAACAACTGAAAAGATGTGGTGCAAGGGGATGAGCTCCCCTAGGGCATCCCATGTGGACGTGCCCTCACTCTCTCCTGTACTTGGAGGGCCATCAGAGCCTTCCAAAGAGAGTAACCCGGTGGAGCAATGCCTATCATGAGTTGAAGTGAGAGTTCTATTTCTCAGAGCTCTCGTGGTGGAGCAATGGCTTTCATGAGTTGAACTGACAGCCTTGCTTCTTAAAAGACTGGTTACTAGGACCAGTCAAATGGGCAGCTGCTTCCCCCTCCCCTGGGCACGTCCCCCTATTACTGGTAAAAGACAGATATAGCCTTTTTAAAAAAGTTCTTCTTGTTGTTTATTCAGCAACACTGCTGCTTTTAATTCCACCCCTCCTTCGTTTATTTATTTATTTATTCCATTTTATATACATTACTGGCTTATCCTTGGCTCACTTCCTTATGCCCCCAGAAATGTCTGCTGCCTGCCTGCCTTCCCTCTCTCCTCCCCTGCCCGCCTCGCAGGGATGTTGTGTGTGTCTGGCTTTGACTCAGGGGAGAAGTCCTTCCTGCGCTCACTTGGAGTTTTGGAAGTTCCAAATCCATTTTTCAAGTGTGGAAGAAGATTCATATTAGGTTGATGATTTCTACTCCCCAATTCATGGCATGTTGGGATTTCCTTTGAAATGGCCCCATTGAGATGTCTGCAGGTTTAAGCCCCGCCAAAAAACAGGGGATGATTGGACTGCCTTGAGTCTGGGCGTGTGTGTGTATCCCAGGATAAGCTATCATGGTGGTGAGTTTGAGATTTTTAACGTGCAAATTGACGGGGCTATCGAAAGGGGTGTGAATGGGGTGCCCGATTTTCACAAATTCCCCAAAAATCAGGGGATGATGGGATTGGCTTGAAACTTGGCGTGCGTGTGTATACCTCCATGAGGTTTCATGGTGCCAAACTTGAGGTTTCTAACTTTCACAGAAAAAAAGTTGTATACTTTTTTAGCTTAATGCAAACCTATGGGGGGGGGAAACGCAGCGGAGCAGAGCGGACATGGGCGGAGCGGGGGCGGAGCGAAGCAGGCCGATCCAAAAATCGCAGATCTGGAAGTGAAGCGGAGCGGGGGGTCCGTGCACACCCCTAATAGTCTGTTGGTGTATATTAAACAATCCTGATTATAAAGAAAGTTCAAGAGTAAAGGTGTGAGAGAAAGGAAAGCGTGTATGAGAAGAGAGAAAGGATTGGATGAGAGGTTTTAACAAGGGTCTGAAAAGTTTTATTATGAAACAAAGTTTGTGAACATTGAAATAAATTTTTATTCAGTTTGTTTTACTACCACAAAAATCCCACCTGTCTCCTTGGCATTTATCATCTGCAGTTATGTACATATAACACCAGTTCTGACATTAATTCCCCATCAACACATATAATTCACCGCACATTATTTTATTCCTGAAATTATTCCTGTTTAACCCCTTTCTCCACATAGTTTGTAGAAAGGTAGTGTTTGTCCCTCACCTCAGGCTCATAAAGTGGTGGCGCTTAGCTTGAGCAGGGGGTGTCCGCAGACAGGCCTGTTGTAAAGAGCCTGTGTCGTGGCACACAGTCCTTGCCTTTTCCACCATCTGCCACCCCCTTCCTTCTTTCCTTGGACAGTTTTATATGTTCCCCTTTGTTAGGGTGACCATATGAAAAGGGCAACAGGGAATGCTTTAACTGTTGTGATGAAGAGGGAATTTAACCAGGTGCTGCAGGCATCCAAGTGACACCTGCTGAAATTCCCTTTTCTATACAACTGTGAAAGTTAGAGGAGCCCTGTTGTCCTTTTCATCTGGTCACCCTAGCTTGGGCCCTCAGCCCATGAAATGGTAAAAAATAAATAGATTGAAAAATTTGGCATAGTGCTAATAATGATGATACTGGACTGGACAGAAACTTAAAATAAACTAGTTCATATGAATACTTCTTTGACATGGCAGTCAGCTAAGGTATCACTTGAATTAGATTATTCAGAGGGATTAGCTAAAATAGCAACCCTATGCATGTTTAGGGAGAGATAAGTCCTACAACTCCCATTATTGCTGGGAGTTATAGGACTTTTTTCTGTTTAAACATGCATAGGATTGCCATATAAAACATCCATGTAATTACTTAGCTATTATGAGGAAGAAATGGTTTAGCAAACAAATTTGTTTAGAAATCATTAGCTTGTACTGGATTAGAATTGTGCATTCCAGAAAAACATTTCTCCTTATCATAGAATCATAGAATAGCAGAGTTGGAAGGGGCCTTCAAGGCCATCGAGTCCAACCCCCTGCTCAATGCAGGAATCCACCCTAAAGCATCCCTGACAGATGGTTGTCCAGCTGCCTCTTGAATGCCTCTAGTGTGGGAGAGCCCACAACCTCCCTAGGTAACTGATTCCACCGTCACACTGCTCTAACAGTTAGGAAGTTTTTCCTGATGTCCAGCCGGAATCTGGCTTCTTTTAACTTGAGCCCATTATTCCGTGTCCTGCACTCTGGGAGGATCGAGAAGAGATCCTGGCCACCCTCTGCATGACAAGCTTTCAAGTATTTGAAGAGTGCTATCATGTCTCCCCTCAATCTTCTCTTCTACAGACTAAACATGCCCAGTTCTTTCAGTCTCTCCTCATAGGGCTTTATTTCCAGAACCCTGATCACCCTCGTTGCCCTCCTCTGCACACGCTCCAGCTTGTCTGTATCCTTCTTGAAGTGTGGTGCCCAGAACTGGACGCAATATTTAAGATGAGGCATAACCAGTGCCGAATAGAGGGGAACCAGTACCTTGCTCCATTTAGAAGCTATACTTCTATTAATGCAGCCCAAAATAGCATTTACATTTTTTGCAGCCACACCACACTGTTGGCTCATAATCAGCTTACAATCTACAACAATTCCAAGATCCTTATCATTTGTAGTATTGCTGAGCGAAGTATCCCACATTTTATAACTGTGGATGTGGTTTCTTTTTCCTAGGTGTAGAACTTGGCATTGAATTTAATTCTGTTGTTTTCTCCCCAGCGCTACAGCCTCTCAAGATCACTTTGAAGTTTGTTTTGTGTCATCTGCAAATTTGATAAGCATTCCCTGCACCTCCTCACCCAAATCATTAATAAAAATGTTGAAGAGCACTGGGCCCAGGACTGAGCCCTGTGGTACCCCACTTGTTACCTTTCCCCAGTTTGAGAAAATACCGTTGATAAGCACTCTTTGAGTCCGATTCTGTAGCCAACTGTGGATCCACCTAATAGTTGTTTCATCTAGCCCACTTTTAGCTAGTTTGTTAATCAGAATGTCATGTGGTACTTTGTCAAAAGCTTTGCTGAAGTCAAGATATATGACATCCACAGCATTCCCACAGTCCACAAGGGAGGTTATCCTATCAAAAAAAGAGATCAAATTAGTCTGACAGGATTTGTTCCTGACAAATCCATGTTGGCTTCTAGTAATCACTGCATTGATTTCAAGGTGTTTACAGACTGACTTCTTTATAATCTGCTCCAGAATTTTCCCAGGGACGGATGTCAGACTGACTGGTCTGTAGTTCCCAGGTTCCTCCTTTTTGCCCTCTTTGAAGATAGGGACAACGTTAGCCCTCCTCCAGTCGTCCGGCACCTCACCCGTCTTCCATGATTTTGCAAAGATAATAGACAAAGGTTCTGACAGTTCTTCTGCTAGCTCCTTCATTACTCTTGGATGCAGTTCATCGGGCCCTGGAGATTTAAACTCATTCAAGGAAATTAGGTGTTCTTTGACCATTTGTTTATCAATCTCAAACTGCAATCCTTCCCCCTCAACTTCTGCTTCACTTTTTCCAGGGGGGTCATAGACCCGCTTTTTGGAGAAGACCGAGGCAAAGTAGGAATTGAGCATTTCAGCCTTTTCTTTGTCGTCTGTTATCAATTTGCCATCCTCATTAAGCAGTTGAACCACCATTTCTTTCCTCTGTCTTTTACTACTCACGTATCTGAAGAAAGCCTTTTTATTGCTTTTAGCATCCCTCGCTAATCTCAGCTCATTCACAGCTTTAGCCTTCCTGACGCCATTTCGGCACTTCTGCGCCACTTGTCTGTACTCTTCTTTTGTAGCCTGGCCTTCCTTCCACTTCCTATATGTATCCCTTTTTGTTTTCAGGTCATCTCTAAGCTTTTTGTGGAGCCACATTGGTTTCCTCTGTTGTCGTCTATCTTTTCTCCTTGTTGGAATTGTTTGTGACTGTGCCTTTAAAATTTCATTTTTTAAATACTCCCACCCATCCTGCACTCCTTTTCTCTTTAGGCTCCCTTGCCACGGGACCTTACTTATTATAGTTCTGAGTTTATTAAAATCAGCTTTCCTAAAATCCAGAGTACGTGTATGGCTACGCTCGACTTTTGTCTCCTTCATAATCAAGAATTCAAGTATGATGTGGTCACTTTCCCCCAGAGTTCCCGTAACTGCCACTTTATCCACTAAGTCATCCCTATTGGTCAATAACAAGTCAAGGATTGCCGATCCTCTAGTTCCTTCCTCCACTTTCTGTAGGAGAAAGTTATCACCCATACATGTCAGGAATTTCTTGGAAGGGCCGCTTTTGGCAGTAATGGTCTCCCAACAGATATCAGGGTAACTGAAGTCCCCATCACTACTACATCACACTTCCTTGAAACACTGGCAATTTGTTTCTCAAAAGTTTCGTCCTCGTCTTCTCCTTGATTGGGTGGTCGGTAGTAGATTCCGATTATCATATTCTTTTTATTCCTAGCCCCATTTATTTTAATCCATACGCTCTTGACGGGGCTCCCAGTCTCATCCACCTGTATTTCTGTGCAGGGATAGGTATTTTTAACATATAGTGCAACTCCACCTTCCTTTCTATTTCTTCTGTTCTTTTTGAACAAGTTATATCCTTCAATTGCTATATTCCAGTCATGGGAGTCATCCCACCAAGTTTCAGTTATACCTATCAAGTCGTATTTGCCTTCATGTAATAAGAGTTCAAGTTCATTCTGTTTGTTTCCCATGCTCTGGGCATTAGTATATAGACATCGAAGACCATGTGTTTAATAGTCTGGCTTTGTTCCTACCTTGTTGCAGACACTATTTTGGGACACTGTTGGAGCTGTTCTCTGTACTGTGGTGCATTGGCCTTCATCCATTGTTGCCTCAAAATTTACGTCTCCCACCCCCATAAGATTCAGTTTAAAGCCCTCCTGATGAAGTTCTTCATGCTGTGGCTGAACTCATTCTTTCCAGCCCTTGTGAGGTGCAACCCATCCCTTGCCAGCAGTCCATGTTCCAAGTAGCGTAGCCCGTGGTCCCAGAATCCAAAACTCTCACGACGGCACCACCTTCGAAGCCAATCGTTCATCCGGAGTATTTTTCTTTCCCTTTCTAATCCTCTTCCAAGAACCAGGAGGATGGATGAGAAAACTACCTGGGCCCCAAAGTTCTTCAGTTTCCTTCTCAGAACTTCAAAGTCTGAAATGATTTCTTCGTAGCTCTGCTTGGCAACATCATTTGTTCCCACATGGATGAGAAGAAAGGGGTATGTGTCCGTGGGCTTTATGAGCTTCGGTAACCCTTCAGTCACATCTCTAATCTGTGCTCCAGGGAGACAGCACACCTGGCGAGTCCATGGGTCTTCACGACATACTTGGGTTTCAATCCCACGCAGCAGGGAGTCTCCCACAACGACTACTCTTCTCTTCTTCTTGGTTGACCTACCTTCTGCCTCTTGGTCACTGTTGCATGGTGTCTCTTGTACTTCCTCTTCTGCAAACTGTCCTTCAGTCTTATTCTCCAGAAGCTGAAAGCGGTTGCTTAACTCCAATGGCTCCACCGGTGCAGAACACCCTCTAATTCCTCCTCTCTTAACTGTCACTCTTTTGCAGGGAGTTTCCTCTTCATTGGCTTTCCTCCCCTCAGCATACTCCACTTCTGCTTCAGCTGGCTGTTGTTCTTCAATCTCATGTGCTTCTTGTTGCTGTTGCAGTTCCACCGTTCGGTCTAAGAACTCCTCGACTTCTCTTATTCCTTGGAGGGTGGACACTTGCTGCTCAAGTCCTCTCACTTTTTCTTCCAAAAGTGCCACCAGCTTGCACTTGTTGCAGGTATACGCCATGTTGAGCTCAGGCAGAAACATGAATATTGCACACCCTTTGCAGGTCATATATTATATTATGTTTTATTTTAAAAATTATTTAATTAAAAACCAAGGTGAATACAGGCTGAGTTCATCATTATTTTTCTTATTGTTTGCACTCTGCAGTCAATGTTTATGATATATCCAGAATTAAATGTTGGGGAGGGGAAAACCAAAACCAGCATACTGGCTTGAGTATAGCTTTTATATCAAAAAGAAAAGAAAACTCTGAGAGACAGCAGGGGATGATACTTTTTCGTAAAGATAAGCAACTATAAAGGGCAAAAGACCACAGGAAAGGTCAAGTGTCTTTAAAAATATGTGATGCATTTTAACTAGATCATGTTAGAAAAAGGAATGGATTTGTGTACACACATGAACACACACACACACACACACACCTGTTAGACAGTGCAAAGAAAACGTTGCTGAACTGCTGAACTGCCTCCATTTCTATTTGCTTTTTGTGTCCAAGACAAATGATAATGGCTGTTTTAAAGGCCTCCAAGACAATTTCTGTGTAAGACAAATGCTCTCAGACCTTTAACCAGAGCTGCCTAGTGAACGTATTATTAAGCAGGACCCATGGATCTTGCAAGCGAGGGAATGTTTGCCGAATTTGGCATTTGTCACAGAATACTAATAATAGAGAAGGCCCGCAGCAACAGGAGGTGAACCATTAGGACTCATGCATGTTGAAAGCAAGGGTGCTGTAAAACATTAGGTAAATCCCCAGGGCCTGACTCACCGGGACTGCCAGCTAGGCTCTTCACTTCCCTCTTTATGTCTGTCTATTCTGGCAACACTAAATAATGATGTGGGATTTCTTTTTAATGGCATGAGAAACATGCATTTACCCAGAGCCCATCATTGTTTCCTGGGGGTTAGTTCCCCCCTCCCCCCATGATTGCCAGCAAATATGTGCTTGAAAGCTCCAGTGGGCTTTGTGAGCCACATGCTATCCAGATTGCACTTATATATATTTTCCAAATTGCCTGTGGATGTGCTCTCTTTCCCTTCCTCCTAAAACTTACTGTTCAAGCAGAGAGAAAGATGGGTAACAGAGAAAGCTACTACCTCAGCAAGTTGTGGAAGCAGATCTCTTAAAAGCAACTGAATATCTTCATCCAAATGCTATTAAATACTCCTCAGGAAGAGTTCCCCAACTCAAAAGGCACCGTGGAATTGATTTATAAGAACATAGAAGGGCTCCAAAATAAATTGTACCAGGACATTTTTATCTTGCTCATTTGTTCTCTCATCCAGAGAAGCTGCACCAGTTTTGTTTTGTTTCTCTTTATTTTATTTATTTAATTATTGCATTTATATCCCGCCTTTTTTCCTCCAAGGGGGCGTACATAATTCTCCTCCTCCTCCTCTCCATTTTATCCTCACAACAACAACCCTGTAAGGTGGGTTTGGCTGAGAGTCTGTGACTCGCCCAAAGTCACCCAGTGGGTTTCCATGGCTGAGTGGGGACTAGAACCTGGATCTCCTGACACTCAGTCCAACATCTTAGCCACTACACCACAATGGCTTTATATTCTTTAAAGTGGCAATCCCTTTTACAGAAGATGTGTCCCAAACCGAAGGAGCGTGTGGGGTGTCACACACTTTTTTTAAAAAAATATATATTATGCATATGCAGTTTAATCAATTGTTAATCCTATATAAGTCTGGAATGGGATAGGGTGAAGCTTTCCTTTTTTGTTTTAGAGATGGTTCACCCATGTGTCATACAAAGCACCTTCTTATGAAAGACTTTCTGGCCAGATCTACACCTTGCGTCAAATCATTACGAATGTAGAATAAAAAGCAGGAACTAGCACTATGAAAGCGGTATATGGAATGTAGACTGTGCCCCAACAGTATCAGTAGTGTATCTCTTGAGAGAGGAGAAAGGCCTAAGATATTACCAACCAGTCATGGTTTTATAGGCACTGATAGTTTTAAAATTAACACCTTTAAAAAACAACAACCTGATGCCCAATTAATTGGGAGCACATTTAAATCTATTCATATTTTTAATTGACTGGTCTTGTGGTGTATGTTGTATTGAATGTTCAGGCACAGAGAACAGTCTACTCTCTGGCTCAACCCTCGCGTTCTTCCCACAGCCTAGCAGCTCAGTTCTGCCATCATGATTAAATGTCTCCTAGCACCTTGACTCTAAACTTTTCTATTTTGCCTGAAAGAGCACACTGTTACAGAACTGATCTCAAAGGTCAAATCAGTATATAAAAATACACCACCTTTCCTCTACTGACGTGGATGACCCCCGCCCTCTATTCTGCTAGCATAGTGTAACTTCACTATCTTCATTCAGCTCCAATCTAATCAAGCCTCATGGTAGGCCTACTGAATTCACTTTTGAGAGCTGTAAAAAATAAAGGACACTGTACAGGAAGTTCTGTGAAACCTACTCTAAGACAATACAGTAAATTATCTAACACCCATTATCAGTCACCTCTCAAGTTTGGCATCCTAAGCACAAAAAGTGTTCGTGACAACCCCACCACACATGGCAGGAAAAATATTTTCTCACTCACACTGTATTTCACTGTCTCTGCTGTTTGTTTTAGTAAAGACCCTCTATTTGTTTTAGTAAAGACCCTCCCTTGAAAAAACAAGACTTTAAGAAGAGTTCCCTGTCTAGATGTGAGTTTTATTTCCCGATGTTCTCATTCTACTTCTGTCACAAGGAATCTGGGTAAACCTGCAGCTGGTCATTTCTCATGTCCCTCCCTCATAGCCATTATCCAAGGAGTTCCATACCATAAGGGGCTGTCAGGAATGGCTAACCATTTCACCATGTGGTGACTTGCATAATTGCAGCCTCACAATGAAGTATCAGGAATTTCATGCATCTGCCCTGTGTGGTGAATCCTTGAATTGCAGCTGGCAACTTTTCAGCAAAGTACTTTCCAGACTGGACTGACTCTACCCACCCAGGTAACTGAATCCTTCAGGACAGGAAGAAATAAAAAGGGGAAGACCTTCTCAATAACATGAAGGTCTGGCCAGACTTCCTTGTGACTCAACTGAAGCCCTTTATATTTCTCTGTACCCTTGTCTCTCATCAAGTAGTAGGAAGCAAGAGGAGAATTGAACTTGGGGCTCAAAATGTGAGAACTTTTACAGCATTCTTATATAAAAGCTGGGAACTGCAGCCATTTGCATGTTTAACCTCTGCAGGTTCAGGCAGATCTGCAGTCATGTAGGCCAATAGTGCATCTTTAACTAAATAGACAAACATCCTCTTGGTTTTTGAACTGGTGGAAGATAGTCTTTGCGAGTGAATGATGGGTGGGAAATGATGAGATGAGACATAGTCTATTTCTACACCAACCTGAAAATCTGGGCTGGTCACGGTTGAGTCCCTGTGCATCCAAATGACATACAGGGACTCTTTGGGACAGGGGGGATGAGCAAGCATTTTCCCAGGGATAAATAATCCCTGGGAAGTTCAGATTCCTTCTGCGATCTCGGTGTGTGGCTGCCCACCCCAGCTTCTTCCCTCCTCCCTGCGAGTAGCGGGGATAGAGGGAAGGAGCCAGGCTGGGAGGAATCAGGGGCAGGTAGGGGAGCAGGAGCATTTTCTCTCTCTCCAGGTACCTCTCGTGCGCTCCAGCTCCTGTAACTTTTTTAAAAATGGCCGCCTCCACTCGCACAACGTCCCTCCTCTTATCCCAGACAGTGTGCTGGTCATTTGAACACAGGGGGATGATCCTGGAAGGAGGTAAGTCTGGATCGCCCCCTCCCTCCCTCTACACCTGTATGCTGTAGAAAGGGCAATAGATAAGGGATTTAATTTAGGCCACATTTATGGAAATATCTGCAAAGGGGGAAAAAACTAAGTGGGCATCCATTCTCGGCTGGCATCCTGCCATGCCTTGAATTGGGAGAGACATTAAATGCCTGTTGAGTGGTGCCTGTGAGGTCACCACCCAGCAGGCTCGCCCCCTTTAGGGAAGGGAGGCCTTCCCATGTTATTGCCTCCCTGGGCAATAAAACTCTGAGTGTGTGTGGAGAATTTGCCTCAAAAGTAACCTTATCTCCCACCTGGAGCCACACAACCCTTAGCTGAGAGCCTCAAACAATACCGGTCATCACAACAGTGCCCCTGAATGCTCACCAACCATGTTCCTTTTAAAGAGGCCTGCCTGCCAAATGTGATCAAATTAACCAAAACAAACCCATCATATCTACCTCATAAATACTCCCTACTTGACTTACAGTGTGAAATAGGCAAAAAGAAACATAGCCCAGGCCAATCAGACTATGAGCCAAAAATTCCTACTCCACCCCACCCCCCCAAAAGGATGACTAGCAAAGCCCATGCTGCATAAAGGGATGGAGGGAAAGAGCCGTGCATCAAAGAGGTGGAAGGTCCCTCCCTCCCATGGTGGTGCCATGCCGAGGCTGCCAATAGTGAGAACCCCGTCGCGTCTTCCCACCCCCACCCGCAACAGCCTCCCCATGCCCAGGCAAGCCAGGTGTGGTGATAAGGCATATTTCATAGGAAATAAATAACGCATACAGAAGATGCAATAGAACTTTAAGGAAGGGCACAAAATAGCATGCATAATCACCCACTATTTATATCTATATTTGAAAAAGTGCCATCTGTTGAATTTCTGTTTGGTATACAGACATTAAAAGTAGAGGATCCCTGACAGAAGAAAACTTGACAACACTACATTTTCTCCCTGGCAAATGGGTACAAAAAAAATCAGTTTTTTCCACAAAATAATGTGAGTTCTCTAGCTACCCTATATTTTTTCTTAGGCACACTTATTTGGTGGTGGTGGTGGTGGGGAATAATGCCAGTGGTATAACCAATGGGATTCCTTGTATTAAAGTAAACATGTTTAGGTTTGGATTACTTGATGGTGGAAAAACTAAGAACTCTTGATTGATTTGAAATTTCCCAGAGTATAATTTACAGGTCATTAATTCCCACAAGAAATGTTCATAAACAGGAATCACTTGGTATTCAAAATTTGTAATCGTGTTTGGAAGTAAGTTCATGAGAGATTTAATATTCTAGGAAATACATTTGGTCAGTACAGTAAGGAATTTTTTTACGGTTTGACACTAAAATGTGAAGGTTTAACTGTACTGGTTATGCTGTGAATGCAAATCATGTCATAGCATGCTGACTGCACTCTGTGAATCTTGAGTGTGACAGATGAGAGAGACATCTTGAGAAGTCTTGTATTTTAATAGTGTTTGGGCTGAAGATGATAAATACAGTCTTCAACTAAGAACTCCAATGTTCACAATTTATTTCAAATGCAGGGAAAAAAACAGAGAGAGTTGCGGGGTGGGAGGGAGGTGGAGAAAGAGAGAGAGATGGCTAAAAATACCTTTCAGCATTAAAACATACTTTGCAGAAAGATTATTCAATAAATGCAATGTAAGTAACAATGCAGCATGTGCTCCTTCACGAGGACAAGCACAATATTTTAAAAAAAATATTTTTATACCTTCAAGATGTGGGCAGCAGGCTGAAATACAGCTGGTTATTTTTGTTACACAGCTGAATGCATATTTTAAAGCCTCACCAGAATTATTCTGCTCACACTGTGCTGATGACAGACGAGACATCATACAGCCTTGTGTCAGGGCACGACCAGCCCCAAATAATAGAACTGTGACACACAAGTCAAGCATTTCAGAAGAGGGTTCCCCTCCCTTTTCTTCCCCAGCCTGTCAGTGCGATGCTGTCTGCAGTAATGAATGCTTTTCTGAATTGGCTCTCCAATTGACGACTAGGCTACCTGTAAGTGAATGAAGCCACACCGATAGCTGGAGGACATGAAATAATGCAAGTTTGCTGAAATTCATTTCAAATGATTCATTTTGAAACGAACATAAGGATCCTTCTTTGCACCTGTGAACATTGGTTGATTTCTAATATGAGAAGTGCTGGAGCATAATTCCGTCTGGAAGCTGCACCGCCCGAGCGGGAAGCCTTTTCCCATTAGTCCTCCCAAATTTGTCTGAGCCAGATGCAATTGCTCAATAGTAAAGTGAAAGCAGCATACACATGCTCGGTCACTCTGGTTCACAAGGATTGTAAGGCAGGGAGGTGAGGGTGAAGTCAATGAGCTGGGGAAAGGTGCTTTAGGCAGCTTTGCACTGTCACCCCTTCCAACTCGTCCTGATCTTCAGTAACCTTGGTGGCTTAACTGTAGTCCCATTAAACTTGTGAGTGCTGCTAATGAAGGTTGCACTGATGAATGAAAAGACATGTATTATCTCTGGGATTATCCCAGAAAAACATACTGTCCAGGATTATTTTATTGAAACCTGGTTGGACAAAGGACTGTGTGCAAACCTTTCCAAAAAGTGACCAACATGTTATTGCACAGTTTGAGGTGCAGGACGGGGTGGTAGTCTTGGTCCATATGGATTCCATCTCCCTGGCCAATAGTCTGCCAGTTTTGGAAGGAATTCTATTGGTGTATTGCCCACCCCACTGGCCAACCATATCATTTCTTGAGTTGACAGAATTAGTCTCAGAGGTGTATTGGGGACTCCAAGGTTGAGGTCTCCAATGGGAACTACAATATTCAATGCTCATTCCTAGACTGGAGTAGCCTCCATGATAGCCATGAGCCTGTTCAAATGATGTCAGGTCCAACACATGTAGCAGGAACCACTTTAGATCTGGCTTTCTGTAACCATTTAGGATAAAATGATGTGTGAATAAAGAGGAATTGATGACCATTGACATTCAAATATCATCATCTGATGAACTTAGACCTTCAGGGTACCGATGACATTCAACTCCATTCAACTCCCTCCCCCGGTGGTTTTCTGACCTCTCCAGTAAGCAATGGATACCCCCTTTGTAACTCTCCCTATTGGGGGATGGAACTTTGGGATGAAAATGGGAGGAGGAAAAGCTTAAACCCCCACCCCTCCCTTGGTGCATCACAGTCCCAATCGGGGCTGTTTATGCTTACACTAAACACACACTTACACATTTAGTTTGGCTAAAGATCAGTAAGGTTGGTGGTAACTAGAGTCAGGACTTTCTCACTGGTGGTCTCTAGCTATGGAATAATAATAATAATAATAATAATAATAATAATAATAATAATAATAATAATAAAATTTATTTCTTACCCGCCTCTCCGTTTGGATCGCGGCAGGGAACAACAATAAGTATAAAATACTTCCTGAGCAAAATACAGCTGCTTCCATCTTTGGCCATGTTTTAAGAGGGTGTTAAAAGCATACTAGTTCTCTCTGGCTATTAATTGAAAATGTTTTTGATGCCATCACTAGAGGTGGAAGAGCCAAAATTGCTTGCCCTTCAGCCCATATTTCAATTCAAAATATGGCTCTGTCTGAAGTTAGTTGCTAACTACAGTTCTAATGGAGAGTTAATTGGGAAGATGATTTGCACCTCCTCCCCTGAACCCAGTTTTAGAGCCTTCGGTAGTTCGCTGTGATGCATTTAATGATCATTTCACAGATAAAATCTCTCAGATAAGAGCCAATTTAGATGCTGTCATTATAACAGAAGCTGAAGTGTCCAGAAACTCCGTGAGTAGGATTACACTGGATCAGTTTCAGTTGGTGAGTACCGAGGACGTGGACAAGCTGCTTGGACAAGTAAGGAAGACAACTTGTCCTCTCGATCCCTGTCCTTCTTGGCTGGTCGCCCAGGGAGTAGATGCAGTTAGACTACAACTACAACATATTATTAATGCATCTCTCAGGGAGGGGAGTTTTCCACCATGTTTAAAAGAAGCAGTGGTACGGCCGCTTCTAAAAAAGCCCTCCCTGGACCCCCTGGACTTTAATAATTACAGACCAGTATCAAATCTTCCATTTTTGGGCAAGGTGATTGAGAGGGCACTTGCCTTCTAACTCCAAGCAGTCTTGGATGATACAGATTTTCTAGACCCATTTCAAACCGGCTTTAGGGCGGGATACGGAGTTGAGACAGCTATGGTCACCTTAGTGGATGATCTCCACATGAGTATTGACAGGGGGAGTGTGTCCCTGCTGGTACTTTTGAACCTCTCAGCGGCTTTCGATACCATCGACCATGGTATCCTTCTGGAACACCTGAGGGGTTTGAGAATCGGGGGCACTGTGCTCTGGTGGTTCCGGTCCTCCCTCTCAGGTAGATTCCAGATGGTGATGCTTGGGGATAGTTGCTCCTCAAAAAAGGAGCGTTGTATGGCATACCACAAGGTGTCATCCTATCCCCAATGCTGTTTAACATCTACATGAAACCGCTGGGAGAGATCCTCTGGAGGCATGGGGCGGGGTGCTATCAGTATGCTGATGACACCCAAATATATTTCTCTATGCCTTCAATAACAGCATCAGCTAAGGATAGTGTGTCTCCTCTGAATGAATGCTTGGAGGCGGTAATGAGCTGGATGAGGAAAAACAAACTGAAGCTGAATCCAGACAAAACAGAGGTGCTCGCTGTCAAGGGTTCTGGCCTAGGTTTGAAGGTATGTCAACCAGTTCTGGATGGAGCTACACTCCCCCCGAAAGGCTGTGTTTGCAGTTTGGGGGTGCTCCTGGATCCATCGCTCCAAATGACAGCCCAGATAGATGCAATGGCCAGGAGTGCTTACTATCACCTTCGGCTGATACGCCAGCAGTGCCTCTTCTTAGAGTCAGAAGACCTAAAGACAGTAGTGCATGTGCTGGTAAACTCAAGGCTTGACTTCTGCAATGCACTTTACATAGGGCTACCATTGTACCTAGTTCGGAAACTTCAACTAGTTCAAAATATGGCAGCCAGGTTGGTCACCAGTACATCTAGGGGTGAGCATATTACCCCAACTTTAAAATCACTCCACTGGCTGCCTATTAGTTTCTGGGCAAAGTACAAAGTGTTGGTCATTACCTTTAAAGCCTTAAATGGTTTGGGTCCAGGTTACCTGTGGGATCGCCTTCTCCCATATAGTCCGCCCTGCACACTCAGGTCCTCTGGGGACAACTTGCTTCAGTCAGCTAAAACTAGGCTGACATCAGTTTCCCAGAGGACCTTTTCTTCTGTCGCCCCCAGATTGTGGAATGGCCTGCCGGAGGAGATTCATAAAATTAACTCTCTGTGTGATTTTAAGGCAGCTTTAAAGACTAGCCTTTTCCGGCAGGCCTATCCAGATCAATGTAAAATCAAGAATTCTTAAGATGTATTGATTCCTGTTCTAATGTTGTTCCCCGCCTCGATCCAAAGGGAGAGGCGGGTAAGAAATAAATACATTTTTTATTATTACTATTACTATTATTATTATTATTATTATTATTATTATTATTATTACATTCCATAGAAGCCCTATTGTAAGAAATTACATTTGAGATCTATTGAGCAACGGCATGTCAGCATGATTTTTGTGAACCGCCCAGAGTGCTCTGGCTATTGGGCAGTATAGAAGTGAAATAAATCAATGCATGAAATGATTGTGAACAGTGTCATATTGCCCAGTTAATATTTCAGTAGAACAGAATGATAAAAAGAGATTAAAAAGGCAGTTTTCATACATGGTAGGATAACATTGGCGGATTGAGAGGCGAACAGCTTGTTTTCTGAAGAACACGGGACATCATTTGCAATACTCTCTTTGTGAGGAGAGCAGTCCCATGACAGATTTGAAATCTTCAAGACAGCTTTGTAACTTTATCAGAGAACAGGATCAAAGTACAAACTTTGTTCTGCAAGAAAAAAAAGTTAGAAAATGGAATAATCAATAGAAACGACAACAAAATATGAGATCAGAACAATCATGTTGTATCAAAAAGGTACATCTCCTTGTGCTGTGTGAAGTTTTTCTCCATGACAGTTTGGTCTCAATGGCACAGCAAGAAACAACTTTTTCCCGTGTTTTGATTGACAGGGACTTCTAATGTCACTAGGCAAATGCTACCAAAGGAAGAAAAAACACACCCTCAAATTCATGTAGAATATGCCTTAATGTTAGAGCGGAACCAAATGTATGTGGGAGCATGGGGGTAATTGGATCCATATGGTACCCGAGAAATGCAGATTGGATATTCAACAAGCTGAAGAAAGTACCTGGGAAAATGACTTTGATATTGCTATTCATCATCTCTCCATGCCAATTCCAAAAGCAAGATAAGACAGAAACTTGAGAAAGGCTGAAGATAAAAGAAGCATTAAAAAAAAGATGTTTTGTGAGTGTGCAGTACATTCGATTTACACCAAACTCTCAATGCATCACCACAATGGAAGGAATTGAAAGAGTGATGGGAACAATGCTTATGTCCTTTGCCATGTGGGCTTGGACATGGCTGAGAAAATTTATCATAACGTGGATGAGACTACAAATATTTCCAGCTTGTAAGGCAAAATGAGTGCACTTCCCACCCCCACAAAATATTCGTCTCAACTTGGATTACAATCTGAATAGGGGCACCAGAGACCATGGGAAATGCACTTTCCCCCCAAAACACCTGTGTCCTTAGTATGCCAGAAAACTACATGTCCCAGTTTAGTGCTAGGCCAAAATATGCCTCCTCATTTTTGAATTGCAGGGGACTGTGGTGATTTTCAGAGGTCGGCAGGGTGAATTGAGGGCAGGAGAGCAGAACAGCTTTCAATCTGAGCACCAAATTCCATTTTGGAGAAGCTCTTCAGAGGCCACATTCCAGTGGTGGTTGGAACCAAAGGGGCGGGGCCAAAGGCAAAGGGTCAGTACCAAACATACCAGCCTATTTTAGCTTAAAGGTCATTGCCAGAAATGATGCCTTTTTGAATGAGAGAAAATGTCACAAAAGCTGACCAAGGTGATCAGTGGGTGATCAGTGGGTGGGGGGAAATGGGTGAGGCCAGGGAAGGTGATGTGGACTTCTGGGAACCCCACAGGGTCTTATTTGCCCCCACCCCTGATTTAAGGGGCAGCACAAAACACACTACTGTGTCTCCCTCCTCACCTTGCTGCTGTTCACCATTGCTATTTCCTGAGAACGTCTGATAAGCTGCAGAGCACATTCTTTGCATGCAAAAGGCACTGGACTCAGTCTCTAACATGTCCACCTTAGGCTGGGAAGGATCCCGTCTGAAACACTGGAAAGCTGTTGCCCGTCAGTGCACACAATATGGAATTATGGAATGCTCTGACTTGGTATAAGTCACTTTCCTGTGTTCCCATGCCTTGCAATGATACCTTGTCCTGATGTAATGTTATTTTGGGGTATTCTGGGGAAAGAAAACCCCGAGGAGGGAAGGAGCTTCACCCACTCATTCATCTTCAACTCCAAAGTTTGAGACTTTGAACTTTCATCCTAGGTGTAGCCTGGGGCACTCTGCAGCATCCTAGATGCAAAGACCCCTGAAACATGTCATTTTCCAGTTGCTTGATGTATATACTAAGAGCTCAGGCACCCTTTGAAAAGTATATTACCCAGCAGGGGTAAATGACATGTGGTCCTCCAGATGTGTAGCCTACAACTCCCATGATCCCTCACCATTAGCTATGCTAGCTAAGGCTGATGATAGTTGTAGGCCAAATCATATCTGACCTAGGCTTTCTGCTGACCGTGCTATGAGGACAAGTAAGTAGGAAGCAAATGGTAGGGGAGGGGAGGTACATGGCACTATCACAGGGTACTAGGTTCATGAGGGCTGAGGGGGAAGGCATTCATGCTCCTTATTATGTCATAATGAGCATGGCAGAGTTTGAGTTTTGGAACTGGATTCTGGGGAAAAAAGGAATTATTTTCTGCATGTTTTCCACCCCGTAGTGGTGGGATCTCAGGTTTTTGAACCCAAGTCTAAATCAAGCTAGAAGGAGTTCACCTTTCATTATCATTGATCTGGGAAAGAGGTTTCAGAAGCCTGTAATGCTCAGAGGAGGAGAGACGAAGATTGTATTGCCAAAGAGCAGCAGCTGAAGAAGGCACTCTGTAACAGCAAGAGGCACACCCAGATTGCCAATACTTGCGTGTTCTGGTATTCATTGAAGAACTTTTTGGTGTTTTAGGGATGTCCTTGCATGAGCATGGCAGAGTCACCCTATGGAAGGTCAGGGCAGAGTCTTCAGAGAATACCCACCATGTGTATGTGGCATGCACGCACGCACACACACACACAGCAACAATTACACATGTTTTGATTACTGTGCCACTTTATACCATGCATTATTTCACTCCTTCCTTTGCTTTTCAGATGCTGTGAAAGAAACTGTGATTCTGAAGGTGACACATTTACATAGCCCACGAGAAAGCTGCCTCATACTATGCCAGACTATTTGTTCATCTAGCCCAGTATTATCTCCTCTGACTGATTGCATACCCAAGCTTAACCATAAGAAACACTCCCCAACCTCATCCAGCTGTTGTGATATATAACCTTATTAGGGATAAAATGAAATTGGACAGAACCCGATCCATCTTATACGGGGCACTGATTCCAAACTACAACCTATACATTAGAAGGTGACTTTGAATTCAGTGAGGAGGGCAACATTATTGGATCTGAGACTTCATCTGATTCAACAGCCAAATCAAATTGGCCTCCTCATCACCCACTCAAATGCCCTGCCTATGCAACATTTTTACTACATCCCATTTTATTCCCACCACAATCCATGGTGGTAGGTTAGGCTGAGAGACATGCCTATGCTCATCCATTGACTCCATGACTGCACACGATTTTGGATCCAGGATGCCTCAGCCAAACTCTCACCACTCCATGCCAGAAAAGACTGGTATCAAAACCAGGCTGCTTTAAATGAACTCCTTTAATGCATTTAAACTGATTTGATGCATGTGCTTTAATAACTATTTCTGAATGTTTACTGTCGGCTATGAATAGTTCTAATATGTACATATATTCTTTCGTGTATTTTGTAATGTTAAGACTGATGCTTTCTATAGATAGCCATGTCTGATTTGGCCTTATGTCAATTTTTCTGAGGAAAAAACAAAGTCAGTTGAGAGTGAGGGCTAAGTTTCCTGGATCAGTCATATGAGTGATCCCAGCCAATTTGGAATGTCATTATCAGCTTTTTCTACTTGCTTACATCATGGATACAAGCTCTTGAAAGGATGGGAAAGGTAAGCAATTCAAAATATAGGAAATGTAGCTTCCCATACTTCTTGATTGAATGGATTCAACTGGGAAGCACTGAAATGTACATTCCACATATTGGCTGGAAGCAATAGACATACACTCCATTCCTTACTGGAGACAAGTATGTAGAGCTGAATGGAGAGCATTTCAGCCTGCCACCATCAGGTTTATTTTGGGCATGACTACACCATACAGTGTAGAGGGAGGGAGGAGGATCGCGGACATACTGGCTTCCACGATCCTCCCCCAGCATCTTGACGGCCACACGACGTCCCGGAAGGATGTCGTGCCAACTGCACTCCTCCACAAAAAAGGTTAAAAAAAGAAGAAGCCTCAACCCTGCTCCCCACCCCCACCACTGATGGGCACAAACTGCCGCTGTGCAGATCCATGCCCATTTTACAGTCCCTGCTACATGAGGGGATGACCCGGGAGCAGCGGCCACATAGCTCACGCTTTGCTGGATGGTCCTGGGACCATGGAAAAGTCAGATTTTCTGCAGTTTCCTATATCCCGTGGAATGTCCTTGGTCATCCCAGGTTGCCTCCAGGATCCCCTGTGCATCATTTGGATGCACAGGGATGATCCAAGGTCTACCCTGGGATATAGGGCTGGTGTAGACATGCCCTTTGAGAAAGGAAGGAAGGAAGACAATGGTGGAAGGGGGATTGCATTTGAGATTGGAAGCTGGAAGGTTTCCAGGCTCTGTTCCGCCATGCTCCTGATGGCATCAGCAACTGCACGATGGAGTTTAAACATCATGGACCAGATAAAAGCAATGGAGTAAAAGAAGCATTTGACTATGTTGCTGGTATTTTTAGCCAAAACGTCATTCTGATAAGGTGGTCAACATAATATGGGATGTACTAGGCCTCAGATCAGTTGCAGCATATGCTTCCCCAAGTCTTGTTTGTTTGCATGGAATTATTAAATATGATCTGTACAATTTACATAGCCATAGCAATGGCCAAAATTCTTTGCAAAGGAAAAATGCATTACAATAAAAAGTAGAGGTAAGAGAAAAATTCTGTCTTGATTTCTGTAAGAACAGTTGGGGTGAAAGACCTGAATTCATCATCCATGCACATGTTTTGTAGTTGGGTCTTGTATATACTAGGGGAAGGAGGGGGAACTCATTAGTGTCAAAATGAATGTAACTAATACAAAGGCAGTTTTTTTCTTTCAAACAGCAGTCTTCTTTATCAGTAAAACAATGGGAAAGTTTAATAATAAAAAAAAGAAATAGGCAACTTTCTCTTCTTGTGATACACATTTTCCCCTTTTTATTAGGTCTGAGATTGAAAAGGGGTATTGTTAAGGAATGCCGGCTTACTGCAGTGGGCTGTGAGATGAGATAAGAGTGAAATACTGAACACCCACACCCACAAACAGAATGTGTGAAAAATTGAAATGATAAGCTTTTTGAAGTAGGCTGCTCTTAAAGTGATTGAGGTAGAGCATACTGTATCATGTCTGTTGGGAAAGCAAAGGAAAATGGTGGTGTAATCAATTAAAATTGGTGCCAATGTGCCCAGATAGAGCTGTCTGAAAACTAAATATTTTCATATATATCATTTATTGTGTCAAGGTTATGTGACTTTGCAATCAGGCTGTGCAATAGCCATAAAACATATCAATCCCAGCTAGCCTAGAAATACAGGTTATGTGCCCCCAAAGCTTCTATACAGAATAATCTTCAATATGAAATGAAAAAAATCAGAGAACTTCTACAGGATTTTAATTTTTGTTCCCCTTGAGAAAGAGGGGTCTTTTTGACTATAGGATAATAACGTCTTATCATTACCATGGATGCCTTTGGCCAAATGTGTTAGAAAGTGAAATCTTACCCACTTAAAGGTAAAGATGAGAAATTCATTTCAGTTCATTTCAGGCCAACATTTAGCCAATTTGTATGTCTGAGAATTGAACACAGATGTGAATGCAATCTGCGTTCCAAATCCATACATTTACGAGCTTGCAATGTGATTCCTGAAACAAAAACACATGCATCTATAAAATGCATGCATTTATAAAGTATGTGTGGAAAAAATGTGTGCTGTTAGTAAATGCACACAAACACGCTTTTATCAATGGGAGGAAATTAAAAATATACTCGAAAATATGCATGAATTTTTAGGCAAAACCCCCCAACAACCTCACAATTTGATACGGACGTGAGTCAGAGTGAGTTTCAAGATGGACATCATAGAACTTTGATGAGCTCAAGATCTGCTGATTCACACATCCCTACGTATAGGTCTCTTTCCATAGTTAGTGGTATATTACTGTCAGAAACATGGCCTTTAGCCCCATATTGACGCAGATTGCATATATCATTAAATAATATATTGCATGTTAAGAAAAGGACAAAAACAGGAAGAAAAACCTGTGATATTATCAGTTCCAAAGCCCTAAAGTTTAGTGTGCTGCATTCCCAGGGCAAAAAGGGTTCCTCTCTATTTAAGGCCTATGGAAACCACAGTTTTGGATACCTATTTCCTATAGTTAACCTTTAGCTGCACTGTGCGGTCAGTGGCTTGAGCCACAGTAACTAAGGCAAGGTTCACTGGTAGTAATAGTTTTTGTTCCATCAGTCAAGCATTGCCCCTGTCCCCAGACCGAAGGGCCAAACAAACTCCCTGAATGCTTCAAAAGGACCATAAATACTTGGTCCTTTTGTCTATTCGTGTCTTTACATGGCACAGGATGGCAAAGGTCTGAAGGGAAAGGAGTGAAGCATTCATATGCTAGTGAGAAATAGGTACATTGTTCATGTGCTAGACTTGGTTCCAGTTCAAATGTTCTTTCATGACTGCTACAAATTTTCTGAAGCCCACTTCTACTAATGGCTGAGTCAGCATAGGGGATCAGGGCCTGCTATAATCCTCCCATGTTTGCTAGCAGCTAGTATGAAGAGAGATGCTGTATTTTATCATATACGTAGTATATAGCAATCATAACTAGTAGCCACTGATAGGCTTATCCTCCATGAATTTGTCTAATCTCCTTTCAGAGTTGTCCAAGTAGGTGGCCATCACTGCATCTTGTGGTGGTAATTTCCATAGTTTAACCATTTTCTGTATGTGAACTTCCTTATATTTGTCCTAAATCTCTCACCATGTTAAATAGTGATCAGGGTTTGGGTTGTTTTAACCTTTATAAAATTGTCAACCTCTCTGGAATTTATGGGTGACAGAAATAAGTTTTTGTTTTTGCTTTTATTTAAATTGTAAATTTAAGAAGAATGGTGAAATTTTGAGAGAGGGAGGGAGATGGAGAGGGAGAGGGAGAGAGAGAGAGAGAGAGAGAGGTTTGAAAACAAAAAGCAAAACAACAACCCTGCCCTCTATCACAAGTGGCTTTGATCATCCATTTGGTGATGATTTCCTATTCCTCACAAGTTATTAGAACATGGGAGGGCAGGGAGAAAAACTGCCACAATACATAGCCAGGACAATGTTGGGCATCTTTGCTGGTCCCAAGCACTCCATCCTCCCTATCTGCATTTGGAACTGAAAGTCCCAGGGGAAAGTTTGGGTGCATGGGGTGGGGGGTGGGGGTAAGATGCAACCAAGCAGGCACAATCTGTGACATTGCACAACATCATCACTGATCAAGGGGCATATCAATTAAGACATCAGCCTTAACTTCCAATTTCCTGGCTTTTGGGAGTTTGGACCAACATGAGATTGTATTTATGGTGGTGTTTTAAATCAGCAGGTTTTTAAATCATTGAATAATTATACATTATAGATTGCATTATAGCTGCAGTGTAATATGTGGAAGGGATAACTACCGTATTTCTTCGATTGTAAGATACCATCGATTGTAAGATGCACAGTAATTTCAATACCACCAACAGGAAAAAAAACACCTAAGACACACCTGCAATTCTAAGACGCACCCCATTTTTAGAGATGTTTATATTGGGAAAAAAAGTGTGTCTTAGAATTGAAGAAATAGGGTAATAGATGAGTTTTGCTCACTTAGGGTTGACTGCCATATTTGAGGATGGACAGGAACCCAGAGGTTTAGAGAGCCCGAGGTTTACTGTATGGCTCCAATGCTGGAGGCATCTGGACTATGCCCTACAGGTACTTTTATACCATCTATCCCTTGGATGCTCTCTACTATGCCATAGAGTTTATGTGATGTTGAGGTTTGACTAGATAGCATTTAGCCTTTTCTAACTCCGTGATTCTCTATCTTTCTCTTTTGTTCAGTCTGTAAATTATATCATTCTACAAATCTGTTCTTGGTATTAAATTGTCACCTTGGGATAACGGAAATCTCATACATCAACAAGCCTGAAATATGCATGTTTATACTGCTGTAAAGGATTATTTCCAGTTTTCAGCCAAGGCACAGTCGTTACCTGTAAAGGTTCAAAGCTACCATAGGTCCTTTTAAATACTACATGACCTTTTAAATTTTCTACTCTGTTGGGCACTCAGACTGCAAATCCACAACCACCTGGGCTGAAATAATCCCAGCGATGTTCCACTGACCTCTGCGAAACTGCTCTAACCTTATTCTGAAGTGCGTTGTTTGCAGGTTGGAGCTGCAGCCTGCAACACATACCCCATTTATACTAGGAGATAATGCATGTTCAGTCCCACTGAAGCCAATGATGCTTTGCTAGTTTAAATGCAATTTTATCAACTTCTGTTCTAGGCGCATGCACTCATGGTCTGTAATTCTAATATTCAGTAATACTCCCTGTGAAATAACGGGGACTTGTTCTAAAAATACTCCAGTTTTGAAAAAGTAGCCCAAATGTAGGACATTTATTTTATAAGTATAACTGGATTTGCACTGAGTTTGTTGCACTGGGTTTGCACTGTTGTTGTGCACAACGCCCATTTATGCTGATGGAACTCAGATGGGAACTCCACCCATCTTGCATTAAATTCCCATAATGAATGGCAGTGGTTGATGAAAGCTGCTAGCTCTACACACAGCAGAGGCAGGATTAGGGGGAAGGGGCCATGACCATCGAAGAACTCCGGAGGGCTGGATTGGGACCCCAGGTGCCCCCTTTACTAAGCAAATATGCAGGGCACTTTAAGCAGTGCATCTATCATGTTGTTGAACTCGCCAGTGTATGTCGGTTTTTCTTACTTACCCTTCCATTATACCTGTCACATGAACTTTAAACACTTGACATATAATAGAGATACAGTTATAAAAACACTGGCAAGATTGCTTTACTATTCACATAACTTCTTTTCAAAAGAATAGTTGGATGTGCATGAGAAATTGAAATGCAGGCTGACCAAATGAAAGTGCTTGCATATGGAAGCAGACATGGAAACTGTGGACCATAACTGTCTGTTCTTATCCTGTCACAGGGGTAGTCACCTTTGGGAGGTCTGGTGGCCATTTTTACCCCATGGTCACCACCTATGGGCAAAGTGTCCCTCAGGTGCCAAATATGAGGAAATCTCCCCCCCCCCCAATATTACATGTCCTTCAGATATGCTCTGGAGCACCATATGGTTCAAAATTAGCTGGCAAACAAGCTCATTTTGACCCTTTTGTTGCTCCATAACAGTACTGAGTGCTGTTTTGTTTGAAAATGTATATGTATTGGGGGTCTAATAATTTTGAGGGGAGTGGCGGTCATTGCACTGGGGATACATACTGCCACAGGCTGCAAGGTGTTACCTACCAGTTACTGTATAAATTCTGGACAATAGGTTATACATTAATGTTTTAAAATGTTACTGCCAATATAGGTATATCATCACCATAAATGGCAAAAGTGTGTTTCATGCAGAAGTGATCTATCTGTTTCAGAAAAGTGCCATTCCCATTCTGTCAGATTGGATGTGGATTCACTATACAGGCATCCAAGGTGGCTGACGTGAATTCATATTTTACTCAATATTTGAGCCCTACTCTAAGTGGGAAGCCAATATTCCTGCATAAAACCAACATTGTGGGAGTCAAGAAAAGCAATCATACTATTTTTTATCATAGCCTCTATAGTGGCTCCAAATATGGCTGCCGTACATATACAGGGCTATTATTTCCACCCTCATTAAGAGATTTTCTGTGAAATCCAGCAGAGCATGGGAGGTATGATTTGGAATATACAAGATACATCAACCATTAGCTTAGTGCACCTACTGGAATTGTATTTATTCAATGGAGTTCAGTTGTGGAATTCAGTATGTGGTTGTTGTTGTTAAAAATATTGAAATATTTACGAACCATCTTTCAGCCTCCAAGAGTCCCCAAGTTGATACACAATTTTACAAAATCATCAAACAAAAACAAGCTCTTTTTAAAAAAAAGTTATGGAATGGAATTCTTGCAAGAATATCAGGTTGTGTTTAGCCTGTGTTGAGACATTCTAAGCACCTCATTTGCATATTTTCCACCATTCTTTTACGCATAAAGGACATACTGAAAAAACTGTTAAGGAAGTCACAGTGGTGGAAGATGAAAGGGAACATCCATCCAATTGATTTAGGGGTTTTCTAAATGAGTGATTTATAACATGCTCATGACTGGCCACTCATGGAAGTTTGTAAGTTGATTTCATGACATTGTCAACAGCCAGGTTGTCTCTTGCCCTCCCCTCTCCCTTTTCCCATTTTCAGAAAGATCAGAGATAAATTGGGGCATGAAATGGCATGAAATCTGCAGTGTGTAAAGCTGGTATTGCATGATGAACTTACCGAGGAATGACTTTCTGTGTCTGCAGTCTGAGGGAGAAGAGAGTAAAATGCCTCCCTGCAACAAAAGGAGACAGATCTGATCCCTCACCCCACCCCACTTTTAAGTTCAGTTGGGCTTACTCCCAAGTAAGTGTGCCTAGGGTTGCAGACTTACAGCACAATCTTACATCTACTCAGAAGTAAGTCCAGGCTTTCCTGGGGGCTGTGAGGAAACAGTACAGCACAAGTTAAGCTATGGAAATAAGACTCCCCCCCTCCTATGCACACATGCCACAAGGGAGGGAGGCACTCCATCTATTCAATCCATGTGTCTGCTATTTAAAGGAGCCCATCCCAACACAGCAAAGAACCCCAAAGCAGAAAGCCACAGTAAATATGTGGATTTTTAGCTTAATGTAGAGACACCCTAAGTGGCTAACTCATACAGGGGTGCCCCAAACATATCCATTTGAGCCCCATGCTAACTGTGAGATATGTAATACTACATACCTTGGTATTTCTATTTTAGTTCCACTGAATTAAACTATTAGTTTCCTACTGCCTCAAGCTGAACATATGTCTCTGTGTTTCATTGCCTATGAGGTATCTATTATTAATATCTGACGTGTCCACATTCTGAATTTTTTTTCAAAAAAAGTGTGACTCATTAAAACTTGAAGTCGATTAGCCTGAATTAGAATGTTTTCTGTAGTGCAATCCTGCTATGAACATTTTTAGTGATAGCATTTGTGATGTTTTTAGCATCTATCTATTTATTTAAAATATTTGTTAAATATCTTGTAAACAGATATCTTGTAAAAAATACAAGAAATTCATAACATTCGTAATACAATGAAGCAGCAACTAAAAACATACAGCAGGCTAAGACACGTATCAAATTAAAATAATAATAATAATAATAATAATAATAACTGTTAGTCCCCCCCTCTCTCTCACACACACACACACACTCACACACACACACACACACATATGCACACACAAACACACACTTGAAATTATGTTGAGTCAATAAAGATATGGAGAGGCATCTTAATTTTTTTCTGTACAATGCTCCATGAAATGAGGATCATTCCCAGGAATATGTCCAACTGCATCTGCAAAGCAGATGGCAGGAGCCTTGCATCCAAGCCACTTGGAGCAGATCTTACCTTTCAAAAATTATTTTAAAAGGAAAAAAAAATAAGGAAAAAGCCATTAGATTACTTCATAAATGGAAATTCACTCATCCCCCCCCTCCCCAGTCAATTGATTTTTTCCCCACCTCATGGATCCCCCCCCCCCACTTTCTCACCATCATTTTTCAGGAAGAGAGATGTTCACATGGGGAACTTTGCACAGCCCTACATGCAAACACAACTTTCCAGATCGGCAACATGACTTTTCTGACTCAGGGTAGGGCATCTCTACCAGAAAAATACATTTGCAGCTTCTGGCAATGTGTGGGTTCTACAGGGTATCATTCTTAGCCTCCTCATTTACCCACCTATATATAATATGACCTACCTTTCAATGTGATGATAAGTATGGACAAATCTGCCAGTTTTGGTTTCTCCCACATTTTATTTTTAAAAAATAATCTCAGGTTCTTTCTCTCCCAAATTATGATGACATTTGCAAATGATGGTAAATTCTTTTCTTTTTTTCTTAACTGAAACAAAATTTACACTCATCTGCACTGACCAAGTTCAATAGATACAGCCACTCACAGTATGAAGAGGACCACAATACATGCCTGCCTGTCTTATAGCCATTGAAGATGAGAAGACTATTAGAGAAAAAAAACCAACCCCTGTGATATTCTACTATAGATAGCTATGTTGTTGAGTGAAATAGAAAAGTTTATTAAGGTTTGCAGGGTTTAAAAGAAAGTACTCACTGTGTGTTTGTGGCAGAATGAAGCCATAGAGGGGGGAGTGAATGCTGGATGGAAGAAGAGTGCTGATTGGATGTTTGAGTGGAGCATCTGGATTGGCTGTTAGAGAAGGGGAGGAGTTAGAGGACTTTGTGGTATATATACTGCTGCTGCTGAGAGGTATGATGATGAGAAAGAAATTTGGAATAGAGATAGGAAGGGTCTCTGTGTTTTTGTGGAGTACAGTATGGGAGAGAGAATAGTGTAGCCTAAAAGGGGTAGAGTAGGTAGGAGTACTTTTAAAGTTACATTTTAAATGCTGAAGTGAAATTACCATTTGAAACCATCATGCTTGTGAACTGAGAGAAACCATTAAGCTTTTGAACCTGCATTAATGTCTTGTTAATAAATTAGATTCATTTACACCTGGTGTGGTCATTGGAGTACCTTGGGAAGGGTACAGGTTGATTTATGGTGGCAGCAGAAGGGAGAAGTTTGGGGTGAGGATCTGTAATAGCTGTGGGGCCTAAGCAGAAGAAGGTGTGCCACAGGGATGGCTTTAGAATCCCAAACCCTTGATGAAAGCACCTGAGCTGAGTCCTTTGGGTTCTAGAAAGAGTAAGAGTAAGAGTGATCCAGAGTAAACCCAGTGAAGAGGTGGTTGTCACAACCCCTAATTAAGCACTAACATGGTTGATTACCCAGGGATTCAAACCCATAAATTTTGAGCAGGAGGAATAATACAAACCAGACCACCATATGTACTACCATATCTGGAAAGACACATGTTTTGGGTAAGGCATAGAAGGTGAAAGGCATGTGCCTAGTCCTTCCCTACAAGTGAGGACTTAGTGGATATTAATTTATAAATTTGATTGCAGTCTTTAAAGATGGCATGATTTCCAGTACCAGAATAGAATTGTACATGTCAAATAATTTTAATCTATATTTCTCAACATGTACACCTGGTGTACTCCAGAAGTTTTGGAATAATGTGGTCATTGATCAGGGATGATGAGAGTTGTAGTCCAAAACATCTGGATGGCACCAGATTGGGGCATGCTGATGTAGACAATAAGACCCGAAAAACAGGAGCAAAATACAGCATTAACTCAGAGTAAATCCCATTGAGTTTAATGGGGTTTACTCCAATGTAACTAGGAATAAACTCTCTTTTTTTCTTTTCACTGAAAACATTAAAAGATCCAGTCACAGGAATAAAGCATTCCATTTAATTATCACACTTCTGCTAAGGAGAGGTATTTATTCATTTAGCCGCACCTGATGCTCTAAAAAGTAAGTACGCCCTTGACTCTATTAGAAGCACTTTTAGTTCAAAGTTAGATGCATGTGCATGCATGACACGATCAGATCCTTACTTTTGGTGGAGCTGGTGTGGTTTCTAGACAGATAAGAAAATTAGCTACCAAAAAAACAAAAAAACCCACCACCCTTTAACAGGACTGTTCCCCAAAGGGAGTATTTGAATCAGTGATTAATAGCAAAGATTCTGCTTAATTGCAACAGTAATTCTATTTAATTGGGACCTCTTCAGGCGATCAAATGATCCTCGGCTGTTTTTCTTGCATCTCACTTTTTCTCTAGTTCTTTGGATTTGATTCTCCGTAGATATACATGTAAATGATATACATCTATGAAGATATACAGACCTTCTCGAAACAACAGGAAATAGTACAGGTGTTTTTTTTAGCATAGTATAGTTACACTAATGGAAGTCACTCGGGCAATATGTTTTGTAGTCTATGCTTGCTATTTTCAGGACAGGAGATGTGCAATGCACATCCGTGGATGTTTACTCAGATGTTAAGTCAGATTGTTTTCAATGGGGCTGCTTTCTAGTCAGCATTTTTAGGATTGCAGCCTTGTGCAACCCAGGCCTTAGCTAGACGGGGCTTTATCATGGGGTGAACCCTGGGATCGTCCCTGTGTGTCCGCATGACGCACAGGGGATCCTGGGATCAGGGAGGGATGATCCCTCCCTTGCCCCGGGATAGAGCCCTCCCCTTTGGACCTGCTTTTTCCGCCGTCTCGGGCTGAGACTGTGGAACATGTGGCCCATTGCTGCAGTTTGACCTGGCTCTGCACGATTCCTCGTGCGGAGCCAGGAGCCGTGCATTGGGTGCAGCGCTCCTCAGAAGTGCTGCACCCATAAGGCATAGGGGGAGCGGGGAAATTAAGTTAATTTTTTTTAGAAAAACCTACCTTTAGTGCACAAACATTCGTGTACTCAATCTTCTTTAAAAATAAAAAATGGTGGGCGCGATGCCTCTCTTCCTGAGGTCGTCGTGCCTCACTTGTAAATGGAGGAGGGATCTCATGTTAACCGCAATGCAAGATCTTCCCTCCTCCATTGCAGACTATCAAGTAGGTCTAGCTAAGGCCCCAGAAACATTCAAATGAAATTGGCAAGTGTTGCCATCAGCTTCAGTGAGAAATGGATGTAACCCTTTGTCAGGTGTTCTTTGTCTTTCTTCCACCATAAAGAACTATGCATGTGTGATTCTTCTCATTTGTATCTTTCACTTTATTAGCACGGTCCCCACTTCACTCAACGTATTCCTGGCTTGTTTATGAAGTCCGTAAGCTCTTTGAAGAAGCGATTCGCTCTAACTCTGTGGCTGTAATCCTCAAACCACATACTTGGGAATAATGGCTCATATCCGGTTTCTAAACATGGTCAGGGGAAAAAAAGAAGCACTTGAAATATTACACCTAGTAATATTTGTTGTGCTGTTTCTGCTCCAGCCATAAATTATTATTATTATTATTATTATTTATTTATTTATTTATTTATATAGCACCATCAATGTACATGGCACAATCCTCTTGAGAACATCACACTTTTCTTTTCTTTTCTTCTTTTTCCCTATTTCTCTTTCAGCAAGGTAACTAGCCTGTGTTTTCATATCTAAGCAACAGAGATCAAACATCAACAGATTGTGAAGTTTAGCCAAACAGAACTAAGCCTTCTGGGGTTGCCCACCCCCCTGCCCAGAAGCCCCCAATGGATGAGTTGCCATTGGCTATGTGCCACAATAGCTGCATTTTAACATCACTCGGCAATGAAAACAGCAGACTAGACTGCTGAATAGAGCCCTCAAAAAAGGGGGCAAAATGGTCAAGGAGGATGGGAAAGAAGCTAACACCAGGACCAAGGGCAAAATTATTTTGACAAGATAAAGCACCAGAGCACTAAAACTGAAACTGCTGCTTTATTATTCAACCAGAGACAAAGAGATGGGGAGGGGGGGATAGCACAGCAAAGTAATTTCTGTATCTTCGGCAACTCAGCAAGAAAGAGCACAAACACACACACAACTCAACGACACTTCCTCTCTGGATGTTGCACTAGAACAGTGAGCCAGCATGACAGTCCCAAAGGAGCCATGACAAATGACACCAAAAAGGAAAGATCAGTTCCTACCCTTTCAGTCTGTTTCAGAGACACCTCTCATCATGGCTGTGAGGTTTTCCCCTGGAGAAATTGGGGGGGGGGGGGAGAGGGAGAACAGAACGTTACTGAGTAGTCATTGATGTAAAAATAAATCTAAAAATAGATCTATTTTGATGTAAAAAAATATCTAAAAATAACTGCAGAACATGGAATTTGCATAGAAATCAACTCTTGTGGCCCAGGACAGGCTAGATTGATGATACTTTTATGTTTGTTCATCCCTGAGGATGTTTTCCTCATAGGAAGAACATCAGCTAACCCGCAACTGTGCAAGGGTTTGCTACATGCCATATGCACTCCCGTTTTCCACATACCTTTGTTTGGTTTTACAGTCTCATCAGAAACATATGGGGAAGTGACTTCATTATGTTCATCTCTGGTATTGTCCCACATACAGTGTAACACACTTGGCCATTTCAGACTTTATCTATATTATACAGATAATATAATCTCTAATACTTAAATGCACTTAAGTGAAAGGCAATCTAATACTTGTTACTGAAGGGCTTTAGTTTTATTTTGTATCTTTACAAAATTGATAACAATCTTTGTTTTTTGGGGTGGGTGGGAATAAATGCATCTTTCATTAATACATGTTGTTTTTTTAAAGATATTAAGGCTGCAGTCCTCTACCCACTTACCCCTAAGTAAGTCCTATTGAACTCAATGGGGTTTATGTCTCAGAGAACCTAAACAGGATTGCAGTGTTAGTCAGAAAATGTTTGGCACTTGAAATCTTTCAAATGGGTCATGGTGACTCAGGTACTATGGCAACAGGGCCATCTTTGAAAATAGGTTTTTTTTTTAAAGAAAATGTAAAAATAATGCTGTTGTGACCTTCTTGATTTGCCATGTAGTCTGTAAAATACTTCAAGATACAATAATTCAGTTCCTTGCACATTTTAAAACATAATTCCAATAAGACATCCTTGAATCTATGTAAAATTAAGAGTAAATTAATGCAGTGCAACATTTTTACATGGGGCACAGACATGTCGTCTAGCAAGTGTTAGACTTTTTTCAGTTCCTGTATAGATTTTGTAGGTCAGAATCTAATAGTTCTAGGCAAAAAGAAGTTAATGCACATCAAGTGATGGTGCATGCATCTACCAATGTACTCCTTAATGAGTTGTCAAATGCTCAGAACTGCATAATTAGAAAAAAGATATCCTAGGCTATCTCGGTTGAAAGAATTGCACTTATTTTCATGTGTTTGAGGAGATACCAGACATTAATATCTGACAAGCTATTCTAAAGTTACCTCGTTCTGTCCCTTATTTTAAGACAAGATATTTTATGTATCCAATTTATACATCTTAAAAATGACTCGATGTTGCAGTAAGGCAGAAGGCAAGTAGAAAAATAACTTCTGAAGAATTTCACAGAGGTACAGAAAGTTTATTTATTTTATTTATTACATTTGTATACCACCTAATAGCCGAAGCTCTCTGGGCGGTTCACAAAAATTAAAACCATAATGAAACAACCAACAGGTTAAAAACACAGTGAGGAATATTCAGCAACCCTAGAAGTGCAATAGAGAAATTGAGTATGAGAAAGCCAGGCAGTTTTGGAGTAAATCATCTAATTGGTGAAACCGTTAGTCAGTTTCTTATATTAAAAAATCTTGTCAGTTTTACGCATACTCTAAAGAGATTTCTCCAAACTTGCTGTAGTAGAAGCTTTTCAATGACACCAGTGTTCCTTGCAGTGTTTAAGTGAGTTTTTATCTACCATACGGGCTCTGAAAAATAACTAACTGGCATGCATGAGTCCAGTGAAACCCCTTCCATGTGGAAGAGAAGCTGACAATGGGTTTCAAACCCTTAGCAACAACGAAAACCCATAAAATGTGTATGCCGTCATACTGAGCCTCATCCCATGTACACATTTGTCCTGGATTTCCCTCAAATTATCCCACTTCAGTTATGTAGCGTTTATATAGTGCATGAAAGCTCGTAAACTTACACCTGTGCACTTTTACAAACCAAGCCTATTTGCACGGGAAAAGAGCAGCCAAACGTCCTTGCCCAAGATCCCTGCTGGTCTCCTCCTAAACCAAGGCAGCCTTGTGAGCGTTGTTGCTGCCCTTAGCTATCCAAAGCACTTGCAGGGACTGGGTGGGGAATGAGGAGATGAGACCAAGGAGAACGAACTCGCCTCTGCCGCTTCTGCCTCCACCTCCCCCCATGGAGAATGGAGAGGAGGAGGGGAGGAGAAGCTGCTGGGGCTTTAGGACCCTGAAGAAGCCATTCTCACCACTTGCCTGCTTCCCTCATTTTCTGGGGACACGAACACAAAAAATGCCTGAAGTGCATTTATGTGAGCACTCCATTACAATCCTGGAAGTTTACATCTCTCCCGCTCTCCCAAAAGTGCAGTGAGAAGCTTCCTCTCATCAAGGTGCATCTGGGAGAAACGGCTGTCAACCACAGCAGGAGAGAGGGATTTTGAAAGAGCGAACCTACGTTCCTAAGCTCCTATGATCCTTTGCACTATTGAACTACCAGAGAAAGGGTTTAAAGGGGGGAATACAAGAGTGCTCTTCTGTACTAGTCACACCTTTTCTTTGCCCTTTGATTCAGTCTGGAAGTAACCCCATCGAATTCTTCTGAGTAGACGTGTGTAAGATTTCACCATCTCAAACCTTTTGAAAAGGCTTCAGCTTTGAAGTGTCAAAAAAAATATTCCCACAAGGAGGCGAATTGGGTATGGAAGGGGAGAAATGAAAAAGAAATATTTCTCTTCAAAATATTATGAAACGCACAAGGCTGCATTTTCTACAAAGGGCTGGGCTCCTCGGAGCTTGCTTTGGGGCTGATGAGGGAGATGGTCGGGCGCCACAGTGCAGGCGTCCCGGGAGTGCTGGGCCTGCTGTGGGCTCAGTGATGCTTGTTTGGGGGTTACCGGTCGGCTCTGCCCTACATCCTCCTTCCACGCGCCCAGTGGCCGCTTGGGGTATAAGAAGTGTCGTTCTTTCCGCAATCTTATTTTCATCGCTTCTTTTGGGGAAGAAGCGCAATCACAGCAGGGCACATCGGAGTACTTCACCATGATTGAAGATTATAGGGTAAGAGTCATGTGAGCCCATTGCATTGAACTAATTGGGATTGTGGAGCATAACACTGGTGTGATGAAGCTCACTCTGTGGAAAGATTGTCTTACATGTTCCACAGTTGGTCATGAAACCTCCAGGATGAAGGCATCTATTGGGCTGTTACAAGAATGTTGGTGGCACACAGTAAGGCACACCTTCCAAGCAAATGACAATGAAGATACACTTGCTTTGATTTGTGGTGCAGGAATGATTAGACAGGAAATGGCTGAGCATACCGGCACTTGTAATAGGCAATTTGGGAACAGTTGTCTGTATGCCAAGCACTACTTGGTATTGTGCATATGATTTATTATAGATCATGCTTTAAAATAATAATGGCATTGTCAGTCAACCCTGTCTTATAATATCGTCACTTCTTCAGGTTTTTCTGCAAACAAAATTGTAAACAAATTGGAACTACAGTTAGATGTTGGACCAGACAGACAACCTTCTTTGCCAGTCTATGGATGACTTCCAAATAGAGGAGACAGGGAGAGGAGTGAGAAAAAGGAAATTGTAGAGATCTTGTCCTGTCAATCTTCAGGCTAAACATGCCCAGTTCTTTCAGTCTCTCCTCATACGGCTTTTGTTTCCAGACTCCTGATCATCCTCGTTGCCCATCTCTGAACCCCCTCCAGCTTGTCTGCATCCTTCTTCAAGTGTTTTGCCCAGAACTGGACACAATATTCAAGATGAGGCCTAATCGGTATCGAATAGGGGGGAACCTGTACCTTGCATGATTTGGAAGCTATACTTCTGTTAATGCATACCAAAATAGCATTTCCTTTTTTTTGCAGTCACATCACACTGTTTGTTCATATTCAGCTTGTAATCTACAACAATTCCAAGATCCTTCTCATTTGTAGTATTGCTGAGTCAGGTATTCCCCATCTTGTAACTGTGCATTTGGTTTCCATTTCCTACGTGTAGATTTGATCTTCAGGGCCATGTTTTGCCCCAGTACCACGAAATGCCCCCCAAATTGGGACCAAACACTTAAAGCTATTCTACATGAGGCACTTATTGTGTGCTCGTGATTCCTTACTCTCAGTTCTTCAGATGATGTCATGATCCCTCAGTTTCGCATCAGTTTTTCAGGGCACTTTCCTGTTTTTTGTGGGGTGGGTGGGTTAGAATGGGTAAAATGGGGTATTATTTCTAAAAATGCTGTTTCTATTTTTGTATTTAGGCTATTCCACTACAGCACAGTGCCATCTAGAGGTTGTGTAGAGCTTGAATCTCAATTCTGTGATGAAACCGATAGTAGATACAGCCTTATGTAGAAACACTTTTCAGCCCAGCACTATGCAAAAGCCTTTTATGCACTTGCAAGCCTATGCATATAGCCCATCATAACTCAATGGGCCTTGCTCCTAACTTAAGTAAGTGTATATAGAATTACCACCTTAATGACAGTACAATAGAACAATAGGCTGCTTCCCCCATTACATTTTTTCGGGTGTGTGCATATAATATATTTTAAGAATAAACCCAGAAAGGGGATGCCTGAATGTGACAAACACATGTTTGGAGTGTGGCCAGATGCGACAGAGGACAGAGCTCATCCACTAGTAATAGTTGTGTAAATTTCAGCAAGTGTAGCTTGCATGAAGAGTGACACTTGGTGAAATTCTCTCTTCTACACACTTATTAAAGGTGGAGGAGTCTAGTCCTCTTTTGCACCTGGCCACCCCACATATTTGTGACAAACAGTCACAATTATCAGAAAAAATGTATTATCCAATTTCCATATATAGATAGATAATGAAATAAAGTTTTAAAAAGGCAACAAGAGAGCTCCAGCTATTGGGCGGTATAGAAATGTAATAAATAAAATAAAATAAAATGTACATAATAATATTGTACAGCGCCATGTACATTGATGGTGCTATATAAATAATAATAATAATAATAATAATAATATAACAAGATCACTGAAGAAATAATGAAACACACTTCTAATTCTTAGTCTATCAGCAATGTGTTTCTGAAGTAACTAGAGTAAAACAGTCTGAGCAGAAGTTCACTATATAATGGAAATACAAGTTATATAGTTTATATAAAGTGTGTGTGTATTAGTGTGTGTGCATGTGTGTGTTAGTCAGAAAAAATGTTGGTAAACGTACTTGTTTGGATTTTTATCAAAAATTTGAAAGGCTTCCACAGCATGACTTCTGTTATAACATTTGGTGATAAACCTACAGTGGCTTCCACATAATGTATGAAAGCCCTAACATGCCCTAATTTCCCATATTCCAGATGCTTGAACAGAGGATTGCAGTGTAAAATGGTCAAGCTGTGGAGCCAGAGAGTCCTAATAATCTAACATCACATAAAACACATTAGCCAAGTTCTTTCCATTTTCCACCACCCTACTTATTGAAAGAGAACTCAGGAAACCTTTTCAGATGAACAAATTCATATTAAAGCTCTGCTTATCCTGCCGTAGGGGTGTGTGGGTGTGTGTGGGTGTGTGTGTGTGTGTGTGTGTGTGTGTGTGTGTGTGTGTGTGTGTTTGATTGAAAGAATATGTGACCAAAACTGAATGTAGGAAGGATATTTAAGGATATGTATTTGCATTAACCAAAATATATAGTGACCACTTCATATTATTCAGGTACTTTCTCACCTAAAGTGCAAATCTGAGGTAAATTTGAAGTTTCTTGCTTGGGCCAGGGGAAGGAATTATGGCATTTCTCAAGAAGCAATAGGATAAGACTAGCAGGATTTCTCAGGAAGCTCTCCACATCCATGCTTTAAGTCTGCATCAGGTGTAGGCAATCTGGTGCCCTCCAGTTGTTTTGGACTGCAACTCCCACCAGTCCCATCCATCATAACCAATGGCCAGGCATTATGGGAGCTGTAGAACAAATGACCAGGCACTTGGCTGCCTATTCCTAGTTTACATGATACTGAAACACCGAGGGTTGTATAAAATAACAGCAACATGGATTAACTATGTATCCTTCATATTAAACATGTGCACTTCCTGCGAAGCTGAACTGGTGTCTGAATTTTATGAAACACTTGAAAGGATGTGTATGTAACAGAGCTGTGGTAAGAATATCCCTTCTTTATGGCCTCATCCTAACTTTTTTTAAATGGAGTTTTGCTGCCCCTTATTATGGTGGGTACTGAGTGAATTTTTGAATAATCAATTTAGCTGCAGGTTTACATTTCCAAGTTCAAATACTTGACCTCGCTGGGTTTCCATAAGGAGATTAGCTATGCTGCCACCTGCTGTAGCATGTCTTCCTCATATGTTTGGAGATGTGTGAAAGTGTTCTGGAAGCAGCACGCTTGTTTGCTCAGTATTGATAAGGCACGTAGAAATGATTAAGAATCCCTGCAGACATATCGTACCAATAAAATCTGGCTCACATCCACTTCAGTGCAGTACGGATTTATCATCTCTAAAATTCCATGTATAATGTAGTGACTAAAGCCTTCCATTAAAGACATCTCTCCTCCCTCACACACACACACCAAAGAAAAATACCCAAAGACGTATTGACCTTCTAAAGATAAACGCCGGCAACCTGGTCTTGAAATAATTGTAATTTTTGTCATTAAATTGCACTGCTTCTGGGGGGGACAAGTGCAAATGAGTGGCCTGCTTTAGAGCTCTAACTGGGCTATTTTATGTTTAAAGAATGATGAAAGGCCGTTTATAGTAATTACCTCAATTTAGCCTATTGACCTGATAAAGAAGTGTTAGCTATGTTTCCTTGAGACTCAGAGTTAACATTAAAAGATAAAGGCATTGACTGGGTGCTAAGGCACATGTCTCCTTATATATCATGTTCACGTATGCAGAAATGTGAATTGATCCAATGTAAACAAAAATATTGCATGTGACACAGGGAGTTGGCACTGTTCAAAATAATCAGTCTGTCAATGAGAATAAACTAAATTGCATAGGAACAGAATGAAAGAATGCCTAACAGCTATCAAATCAGGTAATCAAGACTGATCATTATAGACTAAGGATGGGCAATCCGTGGCTCTCCAGGTGTTCTTGGATTCCAACTCCTAGCAACTCTGCTAGCATGACCAATGGTCATGGATAATGGGAGTTGTTGTCCAACATCATATGGAGGGCCACAGGGTTTCCTAACCATGTACCCTCCAGGCCAGGGATGATGGCAGTCTCAATCCCAGCTATCAGGTAGGGGAAAAAAACTGATATTGATTTTACATAACTCATTTGTCAGCCTATTGCTTAAGTTCAAGGGCTCTGGAAATCATGTTCTGTTGCACTCCTTTAACACTTTTGTTCCAGAATCAAGGACCATGATATTACCTGACACTGTGAATATGTATTCAATAAGCTACAGAGTTTTAATACTTGCCCAAGTTTAATGCTTTGGGGGAAGACATAGAAAGCTACTATGTAGAAAGCTACTCGCCCTGGTGGCTAGGTGCTACCTCGACTATCTGAGGCAGTAAGCCTATGTGCACCAGTTGCTGGGGAACATGGGTTTAAGGGTGCTGTTGCACCATGTCCTGCTTTGTTGGTCCCTGGTCATCAGCTGGTTGGCCACTGTGCGAACAGAGTGCTGGACTAGATGGACCCTTGGTCTGATCCAGCATCAGGGCACTTCTTAGGTTCTGAATCCTATGCATGTTTAGACAGGGGGAAAAATCCTACAACTCTCAGCATTCCCCAGCTGGCTGACTGACTGATGGTTAGCTTGGTTGTTGCTGTTGGCAATGGGCCCAGAGCTGTACTTCCCTCTCGCTCCCGATGGTGCTTAGTGACCGAGGCAGCCAGACCCAGGCACTCTCCCTTCAGGCGCAGCATGGCAACCCACTACCAGATGATGGCCGCCTAAGCCTGATAAGTCTTCTCTTCTGCCCAAGGCATGCAGGGCGCTGTAGACAAAAGCCTAGGTCCCTAAATAGAGTGTTAATCTTTACCTAGGTGTGATGTGGTGGTGGACAGCTGGAGAGCAGGCCTTCTTAGTTGTGGCAGCCTGCTTATGGATTTCTTTTCTACAGGAAGACTTGCCTAATGACTGTATGAATGGTTTTCAAGTGCCAAGTGATTCTCTCTCCCGCAAGGCCTTTTTAACTCGATGAGATTTTTTTTATGCTGAGGGTTTTTTTTCTGTCATAACTAAACCACAACATTCCAAGTCAGGTGCAGGAATTACTGGATATAGTTGATAGTTTTTATGTAAAAGCTTGACTATATCATTGAAACAGAAGAGTGAACAGAGGAATGACTGATAGCTGGGAACAGAATGGAATGGTGGGGAGGGTGAGTGGCAGTTGGAGAAAGTCAAGAAGAAGGAGAACTAAGACAGTTAGTGAGTTAGGATTGAGAGAAAGTGACCTGGCTTACTAACCCATGCTTTATTTAAAATCACCACTCTGCATGCCAGTACTATACCTCTCAGCATGCCTTTGGTGGCCTGCAGGTGCCTCATCCTCTGAGAGGCACTTCCCTCCTCTCCTTGCTGATGCTGCTCCTCAATAGAGTGTCAAGGAGTAGCATCACTGAGGAGGGTAGGTAAGTAGCTGTCAGTGGATGTGCCCAGCTCTGGCCAAGTCCTGCTGGGACTGCCTCAGATCACACTTCTCACCCACCAAAGGCAAACAGCAGCCCACATGACTGTGCACACTCAATGGCTGCCAAAGGCTGGTAAGTCTGGCCTCCTGCCCAAGGCATGCTGGGAGTTCCACCCAAGGCATGCTGGGAGTTGTAGGCATAAGCCTAGGTGTTTTTTTATTATTAAATTCCTTAAAATACTTAAGACTAAAAAATTCATGTTTTTAGATATTTCTGGTATATTGTAGAGGCATACCTACCAACATGCCAAATTTCAAGTTTCTAACTCATTTGGAAGTGGGTAAACATTTCCAGACATACATCCACACACATGCTTCCCACTTTATAGGTAGAGATCATTCTGCTGATTGCTATCTTTGGCAAAGAGTTTCACAGGTTTCCTCTTGGGTGGAAAAAAAAGTCATCCTATAAAATGCCCTCTAAATCTGGAACAGGGATGGGGAACCTTAGACTCAAAGGCCAAATAGAGGTAACACCTCATTCTTCTGGCCACACCCCTTTTCTCCAAGCCACCAATCATTTGGTAGGTTCCCAGCTTTTGTGCATTTCCCCCTTATTCTATGAGGTAGAAATGCCTCACCCAAGCCTTAGTAGCTGGCACTACTTTGCATTTGGCCCTATCCATCTCTGGAATGCCCCTGAGATGTTCTCCAAAATTACATTTGGCCTGCAGGATGAGAGTTCCCCCAGCCTTTGATCTAGGTTTGCAATCCTTACATAATGTTCTTTAGGTGATGGATCATGGAGTGGTAGGCAACAATATTTTTATGTTCTCCTAGTTGAAAAAATTTGGTCCATTTCTTTACTCAAGGGCTTTGGTGAAGAAACATTAGTGTCTGGCTAAATGGATACTGCCAGTATTTTCCACAATGAAGACACTTTACTATCTATACAATTGTGTGTCCGTCCGCCTTCAGGAAGTTTTTGGATCTACAGAGACGAGTACTGAGATTTCCCATAAATAGTCAATTATAAGGTACGATATTTTTTCTCTAAGCGGTTATCCTTTTAAGAACATCTTTCAAGTGGCGATTGCTTCTAGTATTCAGTGTTTATTTAAAAAGTGATAGATGGCTGAGAACAGTGCAGTTTCTTATGAAGAACACACACCACCACTGTATAAAACAAACAGTTATTAATCATTTTTATGGCTCCTTTGAGATATTTAGCACTTTACAGTAATTTTCTCGCATGCCCTCACAGGAACATGTGAGATTATTATGCCACTTTTAAAATGGGGAATAGCAGTGTAAAGACACCGATTTGTACAGGGTCAATCAGTCAGTTTGTAGCTGAGCTGGAACATTAAACAACAGTCCTGAAAGTCCAGTCCTAACACCAGCACTAACCTCAGGTTTTTTTTTTCTGGGATAGCACTGAAAAGCATGAAAAATATATGCAGTGATCAGCATAAAGGGTTTGCTTGGCCATGGTGGTAACTTCAAGGCTGGATTACTGCAATGTGCTCTGTGTGGGGCTGCCCTTAAAGCTGCCCCAGAAGCTGGAGCTAGTACAGAATGCAGCAGCTCAGCTGTTGTCGGGAGCTGCCTCTTTTCAGCATGTAACTCCTTTGCTGAGGGAACTCACTACCAGGCCAGGTTTAAGTGTACAAAGTTCTAGTTCTAGTGTACAAAGCCCTAAAAAAACTTGGAACCAGGATACCAGAGAGAGAGCCTTCTCTTCTATCAACCTGCCTGGTCACTGAGGGCATTCTCCTGGTGGTTCCTCATGGACCTATGGCCAGATTGGAGTCCACCAGATGAGCCTTCAGTGTGGTGGCCTTCTTTTTATGGAACTCCCTGCTGTTGGAGGTCAGGCAGGCACCAATGTTGTGTTGTTTTCAGCATCTCCTGAAAACTTTATTGTTCCAAGAAGACTTCCCAGAATGACTGGCCATGGTGTACGTGTTCTTTTAAAATGCAATTTTAATGATCTTTTTGTTCCGTTTTTATTCTTTAATCCCATTTGTTCACTGCCCCTGAAATCCTGGTATAGGGAGTGGTACATGAATTTTGCAAATAAATAAGTAAATCTGTTACTTAAAAATGAAGCTCTTGCATTAGGCATAGTCTGAAGACACATGATGAGCAACTTTGCAGAAGCTAAGAAGATCAGAATTGGTCTTTACCTGGATAAGACTCTACCTAGGAGCTTTCCATATACTGCAGTGAGCTCTATGGTATAAAGGCTGACTGTAAATGAAATAAATAATTAAAGAAAGGTGCGGAGTTGCAGAGCCATGTGGAATTGCTCTTTGAATCCAGCACAGCGAAGAGAGTTATAGTTGGCTCTGCTTATTTAATTGTTTTCCATTGTATGCTGCATTATCTTGCTTTCTCTGTATTTGCTGCTTTCATATTTGATTGTATTTATTGTTGATATTATACTCTGTAAGCCACCCTAATTATCTCTAGGTACAAGAGCACATTAAAAAAAATGCCTGCAAGTAAAATAAAAGGTGAAGGCCTGGTCAAAGTAATACATATTTGATTTGTATTAAATATTGGTTCAAGCACAACAAATAGAGTGAAACAAGCATGCTTTGCCATCATGAAAAGCTTTGAGTTGGCTGGATGTAGCACTCCATGGCATTTGCTCTTTCATCCGCAAATTGTATCATCATTTGTGCCAAATACCACCTTTTAATTTATTGCCTTGGGCAGGCGCCAAGAAACAAGAATATCTTAGATGCCTGACACAGTGCCTAGTTGTCACATTATTAAGATTTAGTAGACCTCAACACTCTCTTTTTATTATTCAGTTCCAAAAAAAAGGGTTCATCTATATGATCTCCAGCTTCAGATTCAACCCAGGGGATAACAGCACTCAAGAAATGCTACAATGGATTGGCTTTCTGGGTGGCTGGTAGCTTCATTTCAAAGTGTTTCCCCTCAAATTAATCAATATTTCACACACATACACACTAAAACACCAATACTTTGCAGACATATTCTGGTTATTAAAACTTGCATTAGGGAATTTCTGTTCCACGTGGGTATCACCCTTGTGGCTTTTGTGTATCGTAAATTCACCACCAAGAATACTTATTTTTGCAGTTAGGGTGGCAATAAGGAATATAGGACAGGATCTACACTACTGCTTTAAAGCGCTTTATAACAGCTTTGGGCCCAGGACACACTCCATATCCAGTTTTCAAAACTGTAATAAAGCGCTTTAAAGCAGTAGTGTAGATCCGGCTGAGTAACACCCATTTACGGTGCCATCCTATGCATGTTTAGGCAGAAAGAAGTCTTACAACTCCTAGCATGCCTCAGACGGGATGGCTAGCTGGAATATGCTGGGAGTTGTGAGACTTTTTTTCAATCTAAACATGCAGAGTGTTGTGCCTTAAGGGCACAATCCTATGCATGGTTAGGCAGAAAAAAGTCCTACAACTTTTTACATTGCTGGCTGGGGAATGCTGGGAGTTGTACAACTTTTTTCTATCTAAACATGGATAGGATTGTGCCCCAAATTGATCCTTGGTGTGATCCAGCAGGGCTTTTCTTATGTTCTTGTTCTTGTATTCCTAAACCCAGACATGTTCAAACAAACAATAATTTATTATTTATTCATTGCATTTCTATACCACCCAATAGCTGGAGCTCTCTGGGTGGTAATAAAAGGAAACACAAGCAAAACACCAGCTATCAACAGGAGATATATACTACTCATCATTTCCCCCTTCATCTGTATCACAAGGGTTTAAAATAGAAGTAGGGTAAAATAAAATAAAAAGTACGCTATATAATATCCATCCCATCATAAGCTTTTGAAACTCAAAGTGGCTAATGCTCAAGAGGATCTGGATTGGAGTGCTGCTGCACGCCTGTGACTCTGGTAGAAAAACATTTTTTCCCCTTTCTCTTTGAAGTTCCCATTTGTTCTTCGCCTTTTGGGGCAGGATTTTATTCTTCTGTTTGTAACTGTTTGTGTAACCTGCTGTTGAGACCATTCAGATCTGACATATCTTTGAAGCAGCTACATTAGGAAACAACACTTACCAGCCTTTCCATGGAAGATCAAAAACTAACATTTTAAATTAGGGTTTTTGTTCCTCCCCTTTAAGAAATAACAATGGCTAAAAAAAATGAATTTGTTAAAAACTCTGCAATCAATCGAGTCCTAGCTCAACGGAAGTGAGATCTCAGGAGCAAGACAGGCACAAATGGTGACCTTGATCTGTTTTGTGATTTTTATTTAAGCTATGAAAGCAAGAGGACCCCGCTTTAAAAGGTTGAACACCACTTGGATTTTAATTGGCTTCATGAAGTCCCAATGAATTTATTTATTTATTTATTACATTTTTATACCGCCCAATAACCGAAGCTCTCTGGGTGGTTCTTCTCTAGTTGGATTTTAACTGACTTCAATTGTATCAATATACATCCATTAGGAACATACATGGATGTCATCAGATGGCATTGGACTTAGGCCGTTGCTAGATGAGGGTTTAGCCTGGGCTGATACCCGGGCTCACCCCTGTGCATCCAGATGATGCACAGGTGATCCTGGGGTCAGCCCGGGCTAAACCCTCCCTTGACCCGGGATAATCTGCACCGGTTGTGGCCCAGTTCCGTGGCTTTTCCCAGCTATGTGGCTTACTCGCAAGTAGCTGGGAGAAGCCACGCACTGGGCACAGTGCTCCATAGGAGAGCTGTGCCCATCCGGCCGGGGGGGGGAGAGATGTGGGCCAGGGGGGAAGAGCAGAGCCAGGGGGGTAGATCGCAGCTGGGGGGATCGGAGATCACGGTCGGGGGGGAGGTGGGGCATCGGACATGGCAAGCGGGGGGCAGGTGGGTGAGCAAGCCAGTGGGGGCAGAGGTGATATCAGACATGGCGAGTGGGTGGGCAGGTGGGCGAGCAAGCAAGTGGGGGCAGAGGTGATATCAGACATGGTGAGCGGGGGGGCAGGTGGGCGAGCAAGCAAGTGGGGGTGGAGGGGGCATTGGACATGGTGAGCAGGGGGTGGGCGAGCAAGCAAGCGGGGGGACGGGCAGGGGATCGGACATGGTGGGGGGCGGGGGGCATCAGACATTGTGGGGGGGAATTGGGGGCAGGGGGAACCGGGAACCCTTTTTAAAAGACCTACATTGTCGTTGGTGCGCTCCTGCGCACATGGCCCCTTTACGTTTTTTTAAAAATGGCCAACGCGATGTGGCTTTCTCTTACCCCGTCGCGTGTCACGTGTAGACTGGGGTGACAGCCCGCGCTAGCTGCAGTGCGGTCTCGCCCCTACTCCCCACCAGATTAACAGGTAGTTCTAGCAAGGCCCTTAGTTTTATCTAGCTGGAGTAAGGGGTTTCTAGTTTGTTCTTGTTTGGCAAAAACAATGGCCTGGGGCATGTCTACACCATGCCTTTTTCCTGGTGTCATCCCTGGATCATCCCTGTGCATCCAAATGATGCACAGGGGATCCTGGTGGCAGGCAGGGACAACTCCTGCATTTTCCCGATTTTCCCTGTGGTCCCGGGACCATCCCAAGGGCCATGGGTGGTGTGCCACGTGCTTCCGGGGCCTGAAACGAGCACAGAGCCATGTGGGGTAGCTCTGTGCCCATGAGGGTGAGGGGGCAGCAATTTCACCATCCCCGGGATGGCAAGGCACTTTAAAAACAAACAAACCTAATCTGTTTTGTTGCCTGCATGCAGGGCTCCTTTACTGGCACAAAAGAAAAAAGCAAAATAATAATAATATGGCAGCTGTGACATCCCTCCTTATTTCTGGGACGTTGCGCCGCTGTTTGGATGCTGGGGGAGGATCATGGAAGCTGGTAAGTCTGCAATCTTTCTCCCTCCCTCTACACCCTTAGGTGTAGACAAGCCCCTGGTTTCCATGACATGAAAGTGGTTAATAAGACACGATAGCTTGCTACACAGCCTGCACATGTTGGTCACATCTTGGCTGATTTCCCTAATTATGCTTGTCGGGCGCAGGGTTTTGTGACATGTGGACCTGGCGAGCATGGGTGACTGGGGTGATTAACAAACAACTTAAAACCCATACCACTGTTGTAGGGTTGCTGGGTAGTTTGTTAATTTTTTATTTATTTATTTATTAATAAATTAACAACCCCAGTTATCTACCCTTGCCAGGTCCGGTTGTCACAGCAACCTGTGTCTGGTGAGGGTAATTCAGGAAATTGGGCAGAATGCATTCAGCACATGTGGGGATGAACAATGTTGTGCAAACTGTCCCAATGAAGCTCTTGTCTAGGTTCCTGACTGGTGTTTCCTCTAAGCTTCTTGACAAAACAACAACACATTATTCACAACAGTGGTTTCTCAGTCCAATCTGGTGGGTTTACTTTTTCCTACATTTGTTTAAAACAACAAGAACAACAACCTCAAGGTCTTTCCATGCTGCCTAGGAAGAAATGTGTGAATTTTGATAACTTCTGATTTTTTTAAAAATGAAATTCTTACCCATCGCTACAATGATCTGAATTTTCATTTATTACAGTATTGACATGCTGCAATCCAGCTGTAGGAAAATGTTCCAAACTAGAGCTGTGCACAAATGGCCCTTCAAAGTTCTCCATCCTTTTTGTGGATAGACAATTTCATCCAATTTCTCTGGGGGAGGAGAAATTATCCAATCGTTTCTCACAGGTAGGGCTTACCATTGGCAAGTGTTGGTGGTCTATTTGAGCGTACTGAACCACTGTGATTTGGCCAAGGCTGCCTGTGTGTTTTATCTGTCTAGTAGACATCATTCAATTGCTCTGCAGCATCCCAGGCTACCTACACTGAAAAAAAAAGCCCTATGGGAGGAATTGTCTCATGATGGGCTTCAGTTGAAGTGCAGGAAGCCAAGGAGGCAAAAGGCTGCCAGAGAGATGATTGTACAATGAAAGACAGGGCACTCACGCATCCTCCTCAGCCACCTAAGGTAAGTATAAGAACACTGAACTCACCCATGCAAATTCCGCAAAAAAATTCCTCTCCTTTAAATTTCCCCCCGAAAGCAATTTATTTTCTATCAAATTGTATGAGAATGGTTGAAAATATTGTGAAAGATATTGCTCTAAAGAAAAGTGCCCATCTTGAGTCTTTACTATGCCAATAATGGATAATTTCCCATGCTAGTATTTCAACCCTCAGCAGTGGGGTTACCAATGATTCAAGAGAAGGAGGGAGGAAGGGAGAATGTGTTACTGTTCATTTGCTTAGGGCAATTCGTCTAAACATACTTATTTTGGAATTGCCTGTTGCCTAGCATCAAAACTTTATTTAATACACAAAACAAAATGAAATGATGCAATAATAAAACCCCAATACGCTTTAAAAAGGGCCAGGTGTCACCTCACCAGGGAGCAATTTCATGATGTGTGATTTTAGTAAACAGGGGGCCAATATGGTGAGTGGGTGATTTACTTAAGATCTTTCCAAAGATTAGAACCAACAAATTACTGGCACTGTTTGTACTGTGATCATTATTCTTTGGTGCTGTGCTAAAGCACATACAGCTCTTCCCTCTGTTTTCTGTCTAAACATCGACAATAGAAAATAAATTTTATAAATCATTATGGATTTTTGTACTTTCGAAACTGTATTTTTTATTTTTTCACTTTTGAAAGTGAATTTTTCTTTTCGGATAAGCATGGTTAATTAGCAGTTTACTAAAGGAGGCATTCAAATTTCAGCAGAGTGTCTTATTGTTCTATTGAAGAAGTTATATTGCTAATGACTTTCCCCCTAACTATAATATCTCTGCTTTCCTGGTGCTGCATATATTTTAAATGGTCACCAAGCAGTCAAATGCTGAAAGAGGAACTGGCCAATTCTAGCTGATTAGTGGGAAAACCTGCTTCTTGTATGGCTGTTTTTACCAATAGCTTAACTGGTGTTTAATTATATGTGTTGATGTATGTTTCAGGGAATACAAGATGCCCACTGAAGTTTATTTATTGACACCATATGGCAAGGCTATAAATCATGGCTGGTTGTAATTTTGAGAATTCATCCCCAAGTGTAAACTTGGCTGAACAGTTTGTTGAATAGTGTGCAAGAATGTGCTGATCTCATAAGAAAACATGGACAAATGGTGCAGTTAAGTGTGGTGGAACAGAACCCCCACAAAATTCTGTGGTGAAAATATGGAGAACCTTGACATCTTGAGGAGATGTCTTTGGTGGTCACTTTGGTCCACCATCTAGCCAAAACTTCACAATTTGATAAAATAAGTACTTATTCTTTGGACAGCACCCTGGCCCAGCAGCCTGGGGCCCGAAGGTGGAGTTCCAGGCCTGAAGTTGGGTGGGGAGGCAAACCAGACCGTATCCAGCATCCTCCACCCCCTCCCCTGTTGGGCTGGATCCAAGACAGCCACACTGGCAAGCCAAGGCCCCCTCACCTCCTTCGGCTCTGCTGCGGCTGATGCTTAGTCAGCAGCCCAAAAGCGAAAGAGGCCAATGCTTGTCAGGGCTGGCCTTTATAGGCTTGCCCCGTCCTTGCCTCATGTGGCATATGTGTGGCAACACACGAGGTGTCCTGTTCTGCTCCTCCCCACCTGCAACAGCTGTTTTCCCACCAAAGCCATCCTTGCTGGGCAGGTACCAGATTTATGACAGTCCCCATGGTATTGGCCTCACGGAATGTTGAGAAATTCAGGGAGCAGGGTTGATCCAAATCAACAAACTTGCTCTAACCATGTTCATCTCCACCAGGAGCACATCTTTTGTAAAGCTAATGGGTATTAATTGCCCATTTAAAGCCATGCCTAAATACTTTACATTGTAACAGAGAACAACATATTGTCAGTGAAAAAATCCACCCCCACCCTCACCACCTCACAGCTATTGTGAGGACTGCAGTTCAGCTCAGAAGGAGCAGGGAAGTCTGAAGGGGACAACAGAGGTTGTCAGCATCCCTGATTAAACAAAACAGTGCCACAGCTGCCTTCCTGTGAGCCCTGACTCCACTATACCACTGGTATATTGTCAGACAGGACTCAATTTAAAAATACTGACCTGATTTGCACGACACAGTTATTTAACCCATGATGAGCCACGGAGCCTGCAGGTGCCACTTTGCATTTCCAGCCCATGTTCAGGGGTTGTCGTGTTATGCGAACCCAGCAAGCATGGGCTATGCAAAGGTTAAGCAACCCTCACATAAGCCATGGTCTGTTCTATATGTGAGAGTTTTTTAATCGTCGTCATGTGAACCCAACGAGCCTGAGTTATGTATGCGAGGGTTGTTTTGCCCTCACATAGCCCACACTCACTGGGTTCGCACACCACAACAACTCCCAAGTGGGGGGTGGATATGCAAAATGGCAGCTGAACATGCCCCCCTGCCTCACTGTGGGTTAAATAACCCATGGGGAGCTATTATATCCTGTGAACAAGCCCACTGCATTCAAGGTAACATCACATGTTTGGTCTTTAGTGCTTGACCTGTGATTGCCCATTCAAAGATGCAAGTTTTCACTTGCTTACAAGAAAAAGATGGCAGTAGATTTGGATACAGCTATAGGAGTGTTTTCATCGATGACTTAAAGATTCAAAACATATTATCATGAATATTATTTTTCATATCCAGGCCTCAAGCTGAACCATTGACTTTTCTTAATGGACAATTTCTTTGACTAAATTCCTAGATAATGCTAATATATTTTGTTGACTTCAAATGTCATTGCAAGAGCTGATCCATAATTTAAAAACAGAACAAAATAAAACATAGATAGAAATGATAATGGGCATAAATGATTATGTAGTTCTTCTCACTCAAATTTCCTCCCACCAAAATTGAAATGTGAAATATTCAAATTACTTTATCTTGTTACTCCTATGCTGTAGCAATACACCATTGTGCTGTTTTTAATTTCTGGACTTTTTTGTACTTCTAAAGTTTTCAGTTTGTGTCATTTGTTTCCTCCCAGGTTAAAGTGATAGGCACCGATGATTACAATATGAAGCCCATGGGCCTCAAGGCCTCGTGCCCTGGCATGCACCATAGCAGCCCAGTGGGAAGAGGATCAGGCAGATGGTGCTTTCCCTCCCACTGCACACTAAAGTAAGGCCTTAAGAGGAAGAGGGGGAGTGTGGTTTGGGGGATTGTGGAGGACTGGCAGTGAGGCAGTGGTTTATTTTCAGAGGAACAGATTGGCACAGGAAATGAACCAAACTATTTCCAATTTGGGAGCAAAAAACCCGGGTTATGTCTAAGCCAATTGGAGGTTCCTATTTGTGTTTCATTTCTGTGGGAGCTCACCTATCTCTAAAAACCAACAACCCACAAATTTACTTATCTTGGCTAATTGTCACCTAGTATGCCCCTCTAACTATGGAAAATAGCTAAAGGGAATAGAGAAGAGAAGAGAAAGAGGAAAGTGAAGACGTAGAAGAGATTAAGGGCTGAAGTTAGGGATGTAGAGAGTTTGTAAAACCTGTTCTGTCTGCATTTTGTGGATTATCAAGTGCTTTTCGTACTATCGTCCACTCATCAATGGAATCAGATTTTTTCCACTTTCACATTTGCACAAATTCACAGTGTGCAAATTCACACTTCTGAAAATGCACAATCCCCACCCAAAATGTGCATATGGGAAAATGTGCATTTTCAGCTGTTTTTTTTAAATTATTATTATTATTATTTTAGGTATTTTTCTAAAACTAAATTTGCATAAAATTCTGAAAAGTAAAACAAAAACAAAAAACCTGGTCTGCAAATTTGCAGAATCCATGTGACTCAGGAAAGGCCTGTCTGCCACAGAATCTGTGGGTGGGATTAATAGAAATCCAAATTCATTTGATTCCGTTCCAGATTTCTATGATATATAGCTGCAGTATCAGAAGAGGTCATGCAATACAGTAGAGAAGGATGATACATGAAAGTTGGCTAACCTGCACGTGTCCTTCAGATCTTCTGGATAGGTTCAACCAGAACCATAATCTAGGGTGACCATATTTTGGAAACCAAAAAGGAGGACAACATGGTCGCCCCCAAGGGAGCATGTCCAGTACCAAGGGGGCGTGCCCACCCAAACATAGACTTGGTCACATGTCTGATTTTACAGCACACATGTAAGACAAATCTGTTCTACATAACATCTTAATGTTAAAATCACTGAAATAAAGAACGTGAGAGATTCAATGTATCTGAAATTAACTTCAATCACTCCTACTTTTGTAGGTTTTGCTGTACTTTGAAACTTTTGCTATACTCTGTGTGTTACATTCTCCCCTTCCCTCAAATATCTTTTCTGACTGTATCTTCACACATTGCAAGCTGCTGTTGTTGTTAACAGGGTTTGCTACTGGCCCCAGGCTAAAACTCTACCTACAAGCTATCATGGTGCCAAATTTCAGCTCTTTATCCTTAAAAATGACAGTTTAAAAAATAATTTTAAAACCTCATTTTTTAAAAAAAATCCTAAAAAATCAATGGATGAATGGATCTGTTTCAAATTTTGTGTGGCTAAAGCTCTACCTAAATCCTATCATGCTACAAAGTTTCATCTCTTTAACTTTAAAAATGACAATTTAAAAAATAATAATTTTAAAACCTCAATTTTTAGAAAATTCCTAAAAAATCAATGGATGAACAGATCTGTTTCAAATTTGGTGTGGCTAAAGCTCTACCTAAATCCTTTCTTGGTGCAAATTTTCATCTCTTTATCTTTAAAAATGACGATTTTAAAAATAATAATTTTAAAACCTCAATTTTTAAAAAATTCCTAAAAAATCAATGGATGAACGGATATATTTCAAATTTGGTATGACTAAAGCCCTTCCTAAGAGCTACCATTGTGCCAATTTTCATGTCTTTATCTTAAAAAATGACAGAGTTATAAGCATTTTTGTTAATTCCCATTAGAACTGCTCTTTGAAAAAAATCCGGATTTCCCTCCCCTCCCGGATTTGCCATCAAAAAACTGGACAAATGGTCACCCTACATAATCCCACCACCCACCCCATGGCTGAACTGCTTAGAAAAGTGTCCAAAGATCACTAACAGGAAGTCATTTTCCTAAACATTCTAGCCACAGAGAAGGGCATTTTGGTTTTGATAGCACTGGAGAGGGAAAAGATAAGCCTTCACTCCGTGCATGCTGAATTCCTGGTAAGTATTACAAACACACGCACACGCACACACACACACACGTGCCTGTAATGTAAGGAAAAACAAGATAGATGAGACAGATTTCTAGCTGTATGCTATATATTGAATAATTGCACTTTAAAACATTTCAATAACCGAAGTCTTCTGGGTGGAATACAATATATTAAAAAATAGAAACAATAACACATGAAAGAAAAACAATATATAATAAAAATAAGATAAAACTTGCAGCAAAGAGGCAAACCATTATACCACATAAAACCAAAGTAAAACCAGCATCAAAATAGAAGACTACTAAGATCTAAACACCCTAGAAACAGTTCTTAAAATACGTGCCAGAATAAAAACGTCTTCACTTGGCACTGAAAAAAAATAACATAGTGAGCCTCTCAAAGGAAGACATTCCACAAGTGGAATGGCCCTACTGGACAGGTCTTTTCTTTTCTAGCCAACCACATTACCATATTTGGCAGTGGCATATGGAGGAGGGTCTCAGGTAGTGTTCAGGTACCTTTGAATCCAAGTAGGTAGGTAGATATGGAAGGAAATTCTTAATTTGGCCTTTGCCACAGATATTCTAGAACCAATTTTGTAGAAACACTAAAATGCAAGTAAGGTGAAGGTACGTTGGGATGCCGACAGAAGAGTTTTGCCCTATTTTGAGAAGAAATCTCATTACATAGCCCTAATCTCACTCATTGTACACATTGCATAATCAGCTTCAGATGTTCCTGCTTTAAGCCCTTGTGGGACCTGCTTGGTCAGGCTCTGTGTAATCTTCCCCCCTGGGGATTGCTGACTTTTCATAGACTGTGAGAATGTGCACTCTCTTAGAAACAGACTGGACTTTTTTTTGCTCCTGAATTCCCTTAGATTTATTGGGGGACAGAGAGAGCAGATGATATTAAAAAAAGCAAATGTCTCCAGAGTTGTCAAAAGGGTAATTGTGAAGAGAATAAGAATGGCATCAGCTGCCATGAGATTTCCAGAGGTAGCTTTTCCTCTTTCCTAAACGCATCCTCAGCTTTTCCATTATTCCCTGAGCATTTAGTTCATATTTAGATGATAGAGATTAAAGACTTGCTTTAATTAAACATGTATTTGTACCTCAACTTGCCCTTTATTAGGAGAAAATATTTACAATCCTATGACAGTTTTTTTTAATCATTCACAACCTAGAATTAAATCGCATTACAGCAATGAATGTTAAACTTTAGTTGTTGGTGGTGTTTTATTTATTTATTAACTAACCACAGTGGATGTAATCGAACCATTTTACCACAGTATTTTTATTTATTTATTTCATAGATTTACATATTGTGCCTCCCTTCAAAGGTAAATCAGGGTGCTTCACAATCAGAAATACAAAATTACACACACACACACACACACACACACACACACACCTGTGATTCTTACCCCCCTCACCCCCCCAAAAAACAACCTGAAGCAACTTGTTGCAAGACATTTGAGCTCTCAGATATACAGTTGCTTCCAACAGAGCACCATGTACATTGATGGTGCTATATAAATAAATAATAATAATAATAATAATAACAAACAAAATACATTGGCAGAATCTACACTATTGCTTTAAAATGGTTTAAACAGTAGTGACAACTGTTGGAGCCCAGGACACACTCCAGATACAGTTTTCAAACTGTTTTTAAAGCATTGTATCCTGCTTAGTGTAGATCTGGCCATTGACATGCTTGACAAAAAGGAAAATTTCTGGATCTACAGGCTCAGAACTCTTAGTCTAAATAGCCTTTATCTGGAGGACAATTTGTAAGCATTGTACCAGTTATACATTATTATTATTATTATTATTATTATTATTATTATTATTATTATTTATTTATATAGCACCATCAGTGTACATGGTGCTGTACAGAGTAAAACAGTAAATAGCAAGACCCTGCCGCATAGGCTTACATTCTAATAAAAAAATTCTCCTAGAATTTTGATTTCCAGACATTCTAAACTGCCACTGGTGGTATCCATTTAACCACACAGCTACTGATGATGGTGGAAGCCAAAATGTTTAGCTCAAAATACATTTTAAAATACTCTGTTGTTAACCTTTCTATCATCTCTCTCTCTCTCTCTCCTCATCAATAAGAAACCATGGAATATGAACAACATAACACTGAAATTAGTCTAATTAGTAGGCTTGCAATATTGACAGTGTGCTCAAAAAGAAAGCCTTTTCCCCAGCTTGTGCTTCTCATCCATGCCCTGCCACAGTGAGATTGTTCATCCATACCAATCAAAAGAATGGGGAGGGGGGAATCTTGACTTGAGGCAATGGTACATAGAAAGGTGACATATGTGAAGTGTAGTATTTTATGTGAAGTGTCTCAGCTTGGCCTCATCTATGCTACATAGCAGAACAAATGCATTTTAACATCTTAGGCCATAGCTAGATGGGGCGATAACCCGGGGCGATCCCTGGGATCGTCCTGTGCATCCACATGATGCACAGGGGATCCTGGGAGCAGGGAGGGATGATCCCTCCCTTTCCCTGGGATCTTGCCCTACATTTTAGGCCCATTTTTTCCATGGTCTTGGGATGATCCCGAGACCAAAGAATGTGTGGGTGGGGATCGTAGTTTGTCCCAGCTCCTCGCGGTTACTCGCAAGGAGTTGGGACCCGTGTACGGGGCGCAGTGTTCCTCAGGAGCGCTGCGCCCATCGGGGGTGAGCAGGAAAATTATGTAAAATAAAAAACGACCTTTTGTGAATGAGCACTCATGTGCTCTTCTCCTTTAACAATAAATAAATAAATAAATGGTGGACTCGATGTCCTGTTCTTCCAAGGCCATCGCGTGCCATGTGTATACAGAGGGGGAGATCTCATGATAACAATATTGTGAGACCTTCACCCCTCCGTTGCGCTAGACCCTTGGGTCTAGCTGAGGCCTCAGGGTTACATATAAGCTTACCTAAGAATGTACTAGCATATATGGCTCCACAATGATAAATGCCTTTCAGCTTGCATGTAGGTAATTCCTCTTCATAGTCGTCTACTCATGCATGAACACCTAGAAGCTTTGGTGCATCAACATGGATTGGCCTTCTAATTTGGCCAAAAGATACTTTTTAATGGTGAACAGAACAAGGACCTACTTTGTGCTTTAAAGGGACTGTAGACCTAAAGCTGCAGAACTCTTCAAGAAATGTGGATTCTCAAGAGAGTGGCTATTCAGGTATGTTACAAGAATAGAACTGTTAAGAAGCCACTCACAGCTGACCACACTGGGAAGGACAGAGGGAAATACAGTCTCTCTCTCTCTCTCTCTCTCTCTCTCTCTCTCTCTCTCTCTCTCTCTCTCTCTCTCTTTATATATATATATATATATATATATGGAGACCTGAGACCTCTTCAGATGTTCAAAGTATGCTTCAGCCCTACCTCTTCCACTTCTGACCTCCCCATATTGCTGGCAAAGGCCTGCAATGAAACCATTATGCAGTTACAGCTGAAGGCAGTTATAACTGAGAACTCTGCATCTGGGAATTCTGCACCTTCTGGATTCCCAATTGCATGAAGCGCTATAACTGCATTCACTTGAATGTGGTTATAGTTTCACTGCAGACATTCCTCATCATCATGGGGAGGGCAGGAGTGGAGAATACATCTACAACCCCACTCCATATTTGAATGCCTGCAGAGAGCTCCAGCCATTTTAGATAATATTAGGGTGATCATATGAAAAGGAAGACAGGGCTCCTGTGTCTTTAACAGTTGTATTGAAAAGGAAATTTCAGCACATGTCATTTGTATATATGGGGAACCTGGTGAAATTTCCTCTTTATCACAACAGTTAAAGCTGCAGGAGCTATACTAGAGTGACCAGATTTAAAAGAGGGCGGGGCACCTGCAGCTTTAACTGTTGTGATGAAGAGGAAATTTCACCAGGTTCCCCATATATACAAATGACACATGCTGAAATTTCCTTTTCAATACAACTGTTAAAGACACAGGAGCCCTGTCCTCCTTTCCATATGGTCACCCTAGATAATACAGGCTAGCAGTTGTTTCAAGATCACTATAGAAAGCTACATTAGCCACATGGGAAGGGCCATACCTCAGAGTTAGAGCACCTACTTTGCATGCAGAAGGTCCCAGGTTTGACCCCTAACTTCTCCAGGTAGGTTGAGGAACAAATTCTGCTTGAAACCCTGGAGAGCCACTACCAGTCATTGTCAACAATACTGATAGATAACCAGTGGACTAACTCAGTCTGAGGCAGCTTCCTATGTTCTTATGTGTGCCAGGGTCAAGAGTGGAGCATTGCAGATATATCTACACAGTGATCTCTGCCGTCATTCAGGAGTTGATCCACAGCATTCTGCACTATCGAAACTTCCCGTTGGTCTTTTAGGACAGCTCCACAAGAGTATGGAGAGCTGATCCTTGTCATTCAACTGCTTTGGACATCTCCATAGACCACTTGGACCAAAAGGTTGAACTGCATTACATGACATAAAATGGTTCACAAATAAAAACCAAATTACTGTGCTCAGTTATGTCTAACAGCCTTTGTCTCAGGAGATTTCAAGAGATTTCAGGAAAACATTATGTGGAAAAATATGGGAGGGAATTATTTTACAGAGTAAAATTAATAGTTCACCTTTTAAGTCAGCTTTTGAAAAGTCTGCTCAAATATAATTGAAATGCTAATCTACAGAATTTAAATATCATACACAAGCATGGGCTAAATAATTAATTTAGTAGAAAGATCACTTATTTTGTTTTAATCTTTATAATAAATTTATTTTCTATTTTAAAGCCAAAGATGTGTTACTACTTTTCTTTTTCTTGTTTTTTTTAAATTAATTTTTAAAGAAGTAATGAGCAGTAAACTCCGCAATTACATACATTAGTAAATGTCATTTGTTAGACAATTGCATCCTTCTGAAGATGAAGAGAGATTTGTTCAAGAAAGAAACTTTGGTCTGATTTCATACTTCATGAATTCTCATTCTTCCCTGAGACGCTTGAATAATTTTATGCACAGCACTGCACCTAAAGGTAAAACTCTGTTGATGTCTGCTTAACTACATACTTAATCGAATAGCTTTTAAAACCTTTTTGTGGGCTAATTCAAGCAGCAATTAAAAAGAAAATATTCTGTGGTTTAAAGATAGAAAATAGAATACCATATATTCCATCATGTAAAGCACCTTAGATAGCTCCTTTAGAGTTCTGACTGGTTCTGACTAAAACCTGGAGCGGATTCAAAACCTGACTGATGTCAGGGCCAACAGCCTCCACACTTTCTGTTCAGGGCAGGATCTACACTACTGCTTTAAAATGGTTTATAACAGTAGTGACAACTGTTGAGGCCCAGGACACACTCCCTATACAGTCTTCAAAATGTTTTCAAAGGGTTATATCCTGCTTGGTGTAGATCTGGCCCAGAAGGTCCATACCAGATTGCAAACTTGGTTGTTCTCTTTTTGCATTAAAAATTGTGCCTGTTTTTGAATATACACATTTTCTCCCATTAAATAAAGTGTATTTGTGTGCATTTTTCAAACATATGTATTTTCCATGCACATTTTTCAAAAATCTATACATTTTTGGAACACTTTTTGTTTGTTTGTTCCACAAATCTTACCACAAGCTTGGATTTTGACCTCAGATTTCATGGAGGTCTACATTCAGTTCCAGGAGGTGTAAACTGTCAATTCTGATCAAAAATGAGTTAAAACTAATGTCTTATACCCCCCCCCCCCCAAAGGCAGGACTGTCAGAGGGCCTTCTATCCTCTATAAATAGTTTTAGTGAAGGAAAGCCTACCACTTTCCAAGAAACTCTATTCAGTTCAAAGGGCTTACAAGATTACAACATTCATCCTAACATTTTTGCTTCCCTGCATTTTCTACCCTTTGGTTCTAGACCTGCTTTGTGGAGCAACAGAGATCAAGGCTTCATCTTCTAAGTGACAGCCCTTCAGGTATTGATTGATTGCATTTCTATACCACCCAATAGCTGAAGCTCTCTGGGCAGTTTGAGAACCGCAGTCTTGACTCTCCTTAAACGTCTCTTCTCCACGGTATAAAATAGCATCAGCATGTGTGTTTCTCTTGCCTTTTTCACTAGATAGTGGTTTTCACAGATGATCTTATCATCATCATTTATTACAGACGCAATAGTAATTTTAAACAAACATTTATTATTATTATTATTATTATTATTATTATTAAGCATATCAAGCATTTTTAATTCTCCACCCCCTGCTCCTCCATCGACAGGGTTTCCTTCCATTTGGATATCTTCCAAAATACGGTGTGCTAGACGGAATTATAGGCCATTGTACTCCCTCTGGCAGCTAAGACTGTTCAGAACATATAGGGTTCTTAAGAGAGGGGTAGATATGGGGATGTCTCATTACAATTAGTTTTCTCTTCTTAATATTGTTTTTAAGTACGTGCAGCAAAAATATAACTAGATAGACATGATTGCAAATGAGCAAAACAAGCAATACAAAATAACTCTTGATAGGACACTGTTTTAATGATGCAAAAGTATTTTTCATGGTTTGGTTTTGTTGAAAAAATAATTGCAAGACAGAGGTCAGTAAATAAAGAAGAAGTTTGGGTTTAAACAGGGCCACATTTATTTCAAGATTTGCAAAGGGGGAACCTAAAGGGGCATCCAGTCTGGCCTGGTTTAGACCTTTCTGAGCAGGGTGAGCCATTCATGGCCCGTGGGTTGGCCATGTTATTCCACAGTCTGGTTTCTTTGTCTGGTTATTCCACAGCCTGGTTTCTTATCTCCCAGCCAGGCCACGAGGCTCAAAACTAGGAGCTCTCAGGAATTACCAGTCACCGCAACAGTGCCTGTGAATGCTCACCATTAGAAAATCCTTCTGGATTATTACTTATTATTATTTTTTATTATTTATTTATATAGCACCATCAATGTACATGGTGCTGTACAGATTACACAGTAAATAGCAAGACCCTGCCGCATAGGCTTACAATCTAATAAAGTTGTAGTAAACAATAAAGAGGGAAAGAGAATGCAAACAGGCACAGGGAAGTGTAAACAGGCACTGGGTAGGGTGCCTGTTCCTTCCTGCCATGGGGAGTGACAAGCCACTTGATTAGTCACTCGGCCCCCAACTATCTAAAGTTATATTTTTTAAAACCCTTTTTCAGATCACGCAAAAACAAATCATTTCTGAGGTCGTTCAAATGGATGCCGTACTGTATATTAGTGCCTGGATCCGATAAATGATCCTGTCTTGCCCTCCAGCTTAGATTAAT